>NC_080467.1:17697724-17997724 GCF_030265055.1 Doryrhamphus excisus
AATTCAAATGCCTCTAGTCTCTGATTTTCTTTGGATTACAGTCGCAAATGGAGGCATTAAAGTTGCAAGTGGTAGCATTTTGAAAGAATGTGATAAACACCATAGAATTTAAGAAATATATCATAGCAAAACATGAAGGTGGTGTCCATGTTGATCTTGCTACCACACTGTGTCTTTGTAAACAAGCCATCACATCTTCGATAAAGGTAAAAGTAACCTTCTTTATTCATTCATCATTTATATGCATTTAAAACTATAAAAATGTGTTTTGTGTTAAAGGGGACCTATTGTGCTTTTCCGACCTATAAATGTAGTTAGAATGTTCTATTCTCGTCTTAAATGATGCCAATGTTTCAGATAATGAGGTTTGCACAAATCAGTCCTGAAAGAAATTCGCGGGATGGCTCAAAACGCTCGGTTTCAAAAGGTTTGGTAAATCTGCCCCTTTATAATGTCACAGAGGGGTGGACGAGAGAGTGAAGCAAGAGAAAAATATTGTAATCTGTCAACGGCATTCCGCACGAGATGTGTTTCTGTAAACATGAATGTGAAATATCCGTCAAACTGTTGCTGGAGACAGACGCAGTGCGCTTTCGCCAGAAGAGGTGCATTAATTTCGGACACACTGTGTGTCCACGCCACATCCAGCTTTTGAGCTCCACCGCACCAACAGCGCCTCTGACAAAGTGTGTCCCAGAATGAACGCTCTTCCTCGGGCAGGCAAGGCTGCCACACATTCAGCTTTTCTTGAGCTCCACCGCGCTAGTGGTGCTACGTGACCACTCTGAGTTCATACATGGTAAGTGAGGGGTCTCCAGCCAGTAGATCATGAGCTGCCAGGCGCTCCTAAACACATTTCAATAAGCTCTCCAAAGACTTAATTTATTCATGTTAGAAAGTGGGGTTTGTTTGTAGTTAGAAAGCACCTTGGGCGTGTGACCAATCACAGTGGAGTGGGCGTGCCATGGGTGGTTTTGGCAGGAAGCTCAAATGCAAGGAAATGCATCTAGAATAGGTGTGCAAAATCTAAAAGGTTTTCTGTGCGGGTTATTTTGTGTAGCTACTCTATAAGAGTCCACAACTCAATAGGTCCCCTTTAACATTTTTGACATTTGTGTTTGTGGCGTAACTGTGTTAGATCTACAGAGTCAACCGCTGATGACATCATAGAAGGGTGACTTCTGCTTCCTGGTGCCATGTATTAGCAAGCTAAAAGGCTGCTAGCAATGAAGTTTTGTGATAAAAAGCCTTTCAAAGTTGAGTGTGCGCCATGCTTGGGTCAGTGTTTTCTGGTGACTCAACTTAGTGAGAAACCATGATTCAGATCAACTCTTTAGCTTCCTTTGTCGCTAATGAACAATGGCAACTAAAGCAACATGGAGAGTGGCCCTGGAAATTGAACTAATTGATGCGCTACATCACTTTATTGCAAATGTTGAGAGAGGCCTTAGGACTTGATTGGAAGGGCAACGGGTGTGGCTCGTCAGCAGGAAGGCAGAAAATGAATGTGACAATATGATTAAGGAAATTGTGTATGTAGAGTTATGTACAAGTTAGGGGTTAAATAGCTTTTAAGGCTCCAAGTGGGTGTAAACTCAATTGTCGTACCCACTTTGGGAACCTAGGATTGCAAGGAACACAAAATATTCACCTGTAGTTGATATTGCGACGTGAGCTGACATCCCAGCTCTGAATCGCATCCCACATCTTGTCCATCACCGTGTCTCTTAGTGGCTCGTCCATGGACCAAACTTCTGGTCCATCGAACATAATGTGGGAAAGCACGCCACATGCATTGTACGACACCTCGATCCCATCAGCCTTACTGTCCAGTAGATTACTGTTAAAACATGAGAACAGACAAGGATTTGCTGTGCTTAATGTGATGGTTTTTTAATTAATATGTGCAGGGAAGCATTTTCCATCTCTGACAATCAAAACAATAAAACAATCAAAAATATCACATAACTGTTCATTTTAGCAATGTTTTGCGGGGGTATGATGTGTCTGAAGCACATTAATGGTCGTGTTGCATGATGTTTTTACATATTTCCTTGCAGGACAAACTCCAGTTGTTTCTGGTATTAATGAAGTGCCAGCGAGACTGATTAGTCAACAGAAAATTTCAAAGAGCAGTAGTATACCTTTGACTCTGCTAGTTAAACAAAGCAGTTTTCTGTACCTGAAAACACAGATGAACTGTGGTGTGACCAGCTGTGGCCGTAGTGCCTTGACCTCAGCAACATTACCCAGAAGCCCCAGCATATTACGATGCAGCTCCTGCTTGTCTGGAAACTCCTGGAATTAAATTCCACAAAGACTGAGTCCTGAATCAATTAATAGAACATGTGGCTTGATGACAACATAGGTCAGAGTGTTGATATGGATTTAAATTAAGGATGGACAGGGGCCGCTGCGACGACACACTCACTTGCAGACACTCCAGAAAGAGACTCATTCCCCGACAGTTGAGAAACATCTGACAGTTGTCTGGCGTCTCATCAGTAATATTCCACAGAGCACTCCAAGAGAACTCCATCACCTGGTCGCACTGAGTGCAAACACACAGACAGCATTTCAACAAGAGCCCTATTTATTATTCCTTGCATTCCTAATTCATATCCATTTATGAATGTAAAACCTGTTAAAACAATAGATAAATTGTTACGCTTTTTCCAAATTTGTGACCTACAAATGTAGTTATAATGTTGTATTACTGTGTGAGACGATGCCAAAGTTTCAAATAATCAGGTTTGCGCATTTGGAAGTGAGTCCTGAAAGAAGTTTGGGATTGCTCTGAAAAACTCCCCCCGCTCTGCTGCACTGCTCTGATTTCACAGTTTTAGCACAGAGCTAACGTTAATGACTTCCAGGAAATATTTGCTCAGGTTTGAATTTGCCTAAAGAGGCAAATGTCAGGGAAGTGGTTGGAGTTGCAGATTCCACGTGAAAATATGGGACTTTGTGAACATGGGCGAACCTGGACTATCCGCCAAACTGTTGCTGAAGCCTGATGTCTTTCCGATGTTACTTGGTCATGTTGAAGACTCAGGGCAGGGCACATATAGACAAACAACTATTCACACACACATTCATACCTATGGACAATTTGGAGTCTGCAATTAACCTAACATGCATGTTTTGGTAATGTGGAAATATGGAAACCGGAGTACCCGGAGAAAACCCACGCACGTATGGGTAGAACATGCAAACTCCACACAGAGATGCCCAGTGGAGATTCGACTTAATGTCTTCCCAATCTCCGATCTTGGCCACAGAGCGGCCCGCAATTTAATTTATCAGTGTCCTAACCGTGTTTATTTTGTGTAGGTAAGAAGTTGTCTGTGTAGCATTATAGAGTGTGCACACAGGGAGCGGGGTGCAAATTATAAGCTTGCCGATGTCTGGCGTTGCTAATAGCCTTTTCCATCACAATTGGTGGATCTAACAGTTTTTTTTAAACACGCATAGTCCTGCAAAAAATGTTAAATGAACAAATTTACACTACCAATGTTGTGTCAAGATTGTCTGCACTCAATAAACGCGGACCTACGTTACCACTCTTCATAGAGTACATTTCATATACGGTAAGTAGGGATGAGGTGGATACTCGTTATAAACTGATCCCAGATGGATAATGCATTTTTGCCGGATACAAGTATGAAACAAGTACATTTCATCATTATCCGTATTTGCGTTTAAAAGAAATACTCATTATGTATTCAATCTTGAATACAGTACACAGTGCATTTGGGAAGTTGAAACAGCGATTGTCACAATGCCTCCAATTTATTAGGATTTCTTCAGCCTGCCACTATTTTGGATTTGTATCTAAAGTTACTTGGTAAACTTGTTCTGTAACACTCAACAACTCAATTGCGGTAGCGTGACCGCTTTTTTCCCTTGAAAAGTGTTTTGTCTTACTCCATGAAGTCATCATAAAACAGGTGCGCTACCTACAAAGTAATAATAAAATAATAATTTTCAGTTAGCAGTATACGGACAGTGGCAAAGGCAACATGCATTGACTGGCCACAACATTGCCACAACTTGCACAGCATTACAAGAGCGGCATCAAGCATTCCTCCCTTCTCAATATGTTGCAGTATGCACCTTGCAATCTTAAACTTGTTTCATGACATACACGGCGCATATTTTTTTTCCAAGAGGGAACGATCGTGCATCCGTCACTATCTGCGTTTTTTTTTTCTGATGATGGTTTGTCTGGTGATATAAACAAACTGCTTGTCGCACTCCAAAATACAGCCAACAAGGCTGACAGATTATTATTATGTTTATTACCATCTTTGCATGACACCAACTTCTCACAGATCATTAAAAATAATTAAAGACTAAAGTCTCAAGGATGACTTACACACAACACAGTACATATATAGCTGAATAATAAACAATACATATCGCAACTTCTGATCAATCCAAGTCAATTTCAGACTTAAAAGAATGTTCAGAATGTTAACCGGCCATGCCCGGTTAAATCACACCTACATCTGGTTATGCCCCGCCCCTTACGAGTATGGATACGGATACAAATAATTTAGATGAGAATATACAGATACAGGTAATCACTAACGGTAAGTCTGGGTTCTCCAGCCAGTAGCTCATGAGCTACCATGAGCTCCTTGCCACAGCTCTCCAAAGGGTTTATACATTTATTATTACTCTATACAGCTGGAATAGGTGGATTTTCTGGAAGATCTCGAAAGCTCTCTGTTTGGATTATCATGTGTTGCTGCTTTATAGGAGTCCATAACTCAATACATAAGGGCCGAAAAAAAGAGTAATAGGTCCCCTTTAATGATAAATGCTAATGCTTAAGTCCTGTGCCTTCAGCAAGGAGCCTGGTGAGAAAGAGTCCAAGCAAGATCTTACTTTGAGAGGTAAAACCATGAGTAACACTCATTGCTGTAATAAATCCCCTGCTTTGGTGGTTACATGTGAATGAAAAACATTTATTTTGGTTAAGATTAGTTAGAGATTAGATTGGTTTTTGACATTCTTGGGTGGTTTTAGATATCAAGCCCCATGAATAACATGGATGTACTACATCTGTAAAGAGGAGTGGTCCTGAGAGATACAGAGTGCTGGTGAGCAACAAGACACTTTTGACCCCCGTGCTTACCCACAAGGGTTTCATTTTTGCTCGAGGATACAAATTATTTATCCATTCATTCCGTTTCTACACTGCCTGTCCTAATGAGGGTGAGTCACAGGTGTTGAGTCTATACCACCAAATAATGGAGACCAAATAAAAAACATGGCTTGTGCATGTCATAGGCAAGGGGTGAACTTATAATTACAGTAATCATTCCCTTATTGGAGATGACATAAATGCTCGCTTAGACAAAATATTTGCAACTAAATGCAATGTATTACATTATTTTCTAGACCTCTGCTGAAAGGACTGAAAAGAAAATATTAAATGTGTTTGAGAATGAGATGACACTGCATTGTAGACTAGGCTTGTCTGTAGTTGATGCTAACACCTGTGAATTCCATGATTGTCGATACTTATTTGATACCATGATAAAAATAAAAAACAAAACCCATGGATTTTTACATTCACTACTTTACTGATAACTACTTAATAATTACATCAATAGCAATTTTACTCCGATGACCTATTTTTGTTGTCATCATTATATTTGTCAAAACAAATGTACCTTTGTACCAAGCATTAAATTGAGCAAGAAAGTGAAGAAACAAGGGTGGTCTAATCATTATAATCATGACTGTATAATTGAACCGCATCCG
The DNA here is from genome assembly GCF_030265055.1 of Doryrhamphus excisus. NCBI lineage: Eukaryota > Metazoa > Chordata > Actinopteri > Syngnathiformes > Syngnathidae > Doryrhamphus > Doryrhamphus excisus. Next base: position 17,703,497 of record NC_080467.1, read on the forward strand.
CCTTGAATGTGAGGTATGTCCACATATGAATCAATACAGCTCACAGAGGGAAAAGTTTAATTCATATTTGATTCTGACAATTCCTAATCCCTTTGCTTATTTATTTTGCGTTGGTTACATGATCCTCAGATTCTGATATGAGTGCATTGTCTTCAAAAATGATAAATCTCTGTATTGTACAGAGCTCTTAAAAAAAAAAAAAAATTAAATGAAAACTCACCATCCGGTCCTGCAGCTTCTTCTGTATTAAGTTCAGCATTGTCTGAAAATGAAGGTCAAGAATTAATGGAAATAAATTGTTAGGAAGAACAATTATCAGTAAATTGTAGTGGTGTCTCGAGACACATTATTACAGCATTACAGCACTCTAGACATTAAATGACACCCCTATAGTTGGCGCTACACACGCATTACCCAATATAGTGGACATAATGAAAAAATGCCACATAAATAAGACTTAGTGCCTAGTGACCAGTGTAGAATACTCCATATCGTCACGTCTTTGAATGCCTTATGTATTATTTATGTAATTATCTGCTTCAAAACATGTCACAAAACATGTTTTTGGGGGGAATATATATATATATATATATATATATATATAGTACATACATATATACATATATGAATCTAAACATGGGGGGGGGGGGCAACATTTAGATGTAATCTTGATGTTACCTTCACGAATCCCATCTTTCCAACAGCTTCCTTGTGGTGGTTGTCAACCTGGCAAACTAAAGCGTTGCAGAGATGCACAGCAATTCTCTGGATGGATTCATCCTGCCTTGCTGGCTCCAGGATTTTCAGAAGCAGCTGGTTTACCCGACTATACTGAAACTCCAGCTCTTCTGGAATGCTGAAGTTACACAAAGTTAAGCAGCAGTTCCTTTGGACCTAGTGTAGAGACAGTGGAGGGGGAAGGAAAAATAATTATAGCGTCTACATTTGTTTATTAATTAGATGCAATTGGGTTGGCTGTTGTAGTACATCGAGCCGCCCACTATCATAATCACACAATAGACCTTGTCACACAGCAAAATGTAATTTAGTCTCTGCAGCTTTTGTACACAGCTAATAAACATGGCAAAGCCAATACAGCGTGTAATAAACAACATTATTTGCAGGGTGCTCTATAAGCAATAAAGGTGAAGAGCACACTTACAGTGACCTCCTGGTACTGCTCCATTCCATTTAACACCACCTGAATGACCTCTCGGCGAAGTCGCACACTTTGGTCACTGCGGTATTCCGTGTTGGTCAGGTAGAAGAGAGCAGCGCTGCCTGTCACCTGGATGCTCTTGTCGTATTTATGGCACTTCAATGCAGCTATGACGAGCTGAAACAAGAAAGATCATCCCTGGGAGGTCGCATCAAAAACATATGGTTTGATTGCATTGTTTCTTCTGATAAGCCATACTTGCAATGCTCGGAGCAGCTGGCTGCAGTGTTGTATCCTGGCAATGTCAAACAGCTGATTGATGGCTCTGTGAGCCAACTCAGGGCGAAACTCTGTGTAAGCTTCAATAGCATTCAGGACCTGATCTTCATTCTTTGATCCAGTCACCTGAAAGGCACCATAGTATATGAAACTAAAGCTGTACCATTAACATGACAGAACACGTAAAGCATAATCTCTACTATCCTTGTCATACCTGGACGAATATACTGTATACAGCTGCAATAAGACAACTGTGTGGCAATTTTACCAGAGAAATGTGGTTTACAACAAAGGAAGATGAGCTATCTATAGAAGAGGGATTTACAAAGTGTCAAAGAAAGCAACAACAGCAAAAATGGAAAAAGTTAAATTTTAAAATAAAGTGAAAACATTAAGAGGGAAAAAGATGTATTCTCAAGAGAGAGAAAAATCATAAAATTATACTAGAATAAATAATAAATAATGTCATATTAGCAGCATTGATTTGGAATATTAAAAAAATAACGTTTTTTTAAGTTTTAATGCTATTCAAACAAACAAAACAAAATAAAGGTGCCATTTGGGGAAAACTGGGTTGGGGAAAGTCAAAATAATATTCATAATTTTCACAATATTATAAAAAGAAATTTACAAAGATTATTTAAGAATACATTTGAAATATATGGCAAATATTTTTTTGAAGAAAAAATGGGGAAAAAGAAAGTTGATACTAATAATATACTTTTTCACCTATATCACACAATGCTGAGATGCAGTTTTTTTTCTTCTGATTATTCGGCATGTGGCCCTCGCTGGTAAAAGTTGGACACCCTTACTGTAGACCCTCGTATTAACATAATAATTGGCACGGATAAATGAGGCTTGCATCGGTACAAGCAGCCAGTGAAAACCTAAGCCAAACATATCATGTGATGTACTTGCTGTAGCAAGCCCTAATGGGAAATGCCAAAGGAATACTTCAGTGACTCTAAAAAAAGTGAGACACTAAGAGCCTCCCCGTGTGAGCAAAAGTAATGGAACATGTGACTGATGTGTTTTTTGTTACTCAGGTGTGTCCTATTACATTGTTTATTCAGTTGATAATTATAGTCATAAATGTCTAGACCCAGTTTCAGAGTGGGTCAGGTTTTGATTGTCGACTACATTTAGAGGTGAAAACAACATTAAATCATCTCCAATCAGCAGTACCTTATAAGCAGGGATGTGCGTCACATTACAAAGGGTCGTGTCGTATAAACCCAAAAATTGCAGGGGCCTCTTGAGCTCTTGAAAAGGGTAGATGCTGCTCTTGCATGGCTCATTGCTGGAGATGACAAAATGCTGTCAAATATTGCTTCGTTTTTAGCTCCATTGTACACAATGCTTCGTGTCATTTAACTACCTGGGCCGACCCATAGCTTCTTCCAAATGTGGAACAGTGCAGTTGTCAAGCATGATGTGACCTGAGATGTCCAGTGAAGTGAGATTGACCAGTCTCTGTACGATAGCTGTCAATATCTTCCTGCTCATCTTAAACTTAGAGGTCCTCCTGCTCTCACGTGAGATGTCAAGATGCCTGAGGAATGCAGGTTCATTAGTAATTCTGCAAGGTATTACCTAACAGTTTGGTTATCACAATTCGGTTTCAACAGTCTGTTTAACCAATCTATGACACAAAGTTGTGTAACAGTAAAATAATAAAAATAAAAAAAGATAGATAAATAATGGCAGCACACACAAGCACAAGTTTCATTTGAAAAAACTCTTCATGTTAACAATGCACAAGCGGTAAAAAATGAATGAATGAATGTGTGCGCCGAGGACAAAACAGGCACGTTGGCAGGTCTTCAGTCTGCCTCCTGGGCACTGCTGCGGAGATGCTTTTGAGCAATGTTTTCAAGAAAGGAATGACAAAGTGACAAGTGAATGCCCCATTGGGGTTTCAAATAATATTTCAAAATGTAAAATGCCAGAATTTACCTGAGATTGACAAGTTCCTCCACTGTACTGACCAACTCCTCTGAAAGATCCACATTGTAGAGAACAAGAGATGCCAGTCTGTCTTTCCACTGAGTTAGAAAAGCTGTTCCCAGTAACTGTACATTAGACAGATCTAGCGAGCTGAGTGATTTCAAGGGTCTCAGCAGGGTTTCAGCATCCACCTCGTCCGGTAGGCCGCCCAGGTTGAGCAACCGCAGGCGGTTGAAGCCCTGAAAGTTAAAGTCCGTCTCCAATGCTTGCCGGGAAACAGGGCTCTCCTCCTCCTCATCCTCCGTATCTTCATTGCAAGCAAGTGGGGCACCGCCCTTCCTGTAGAAAATGTGGCTGCAGCCAAAGAGACAAAGAGAGACCAGCGTCTCGCGGAAACAGGTCAGTGTTTTCAAGCTGCGGGATGAGAGACTGTTGCAGTAGGTGAGGTGAAGCTCAATCAGGTCCTGGAAAAACAACACAAAAGTTTCATGAAGGAACATCATAACCTTGCATTTATACCAAGCCAAGTAAATTCTCAAGATTTTTTTCATCTCCAAAAATAGGCCCTTCTTTCTGTAGAAATCACACCTCCTTCACCCTAGGTCAGTCATCATATACATACAGGTGATAATACATGTACCACTCTTTTAAAAAGGCCCAATATTTTTCTACATGTTTATGTCTGTACGATTGACTCAATGATTTTCTTTAAGCATTGACATTTTGCACTTTATTCAGCGGCCCTTGAAAGCACCATAGTTGTGTGCTGTGACTGTGATTCCATCTGATATCATCTTAAATCAAGGCTGTCCAAGGTTTTTACACCGACAGTCAAAGGATGTGTGTGTTGGTGTTGTCTTGTGGTACAAAGTCAGCAAAAGACAAAGCTTAGTGCTATTATTAGCTCTATGTGTCAGCATTTCACTTTCTCTCTTTGCACTTTCATTCCCCCCCCTCCCCATTTTGGGGTGGTTTTGTTTGCAGTTTTATTACAATTTATGTACTGAAGGCCACAAATGGCCCCCAGGCCACACTTTGAACACCTCTGTCCTACGTAATCATTCATTAATGGTGGGCACCCGTACCAGGCTTCTCCAAGCTTCTTTCAACCTTTTTTCAACCTTTTTTCTCCTTCAACTTATTTCAACCAAAACAGATAGAATGCCGATATACTAACTTATTTTTGCAGCGCCAAGAGTCTGTTGCTCCCTTTCTTTTTCTCTGAGCTGCTCCTGTGGGTACCTGCCTACCTGATATTAGTAAGATGCCTTCATGAATGGCTGCACAGTGAATGAGTGGTAAGCGCGCAGGCCACAAAGCTAGGAGACCCAGTCCTTTGACATTGACAGTGTTACTAATAATAAATAATTAGTTCCAGATTTTAATTTGTCTTCTGCTTCTTTGTATTATCATTTCATATTTTGGGTAATAAATATGACAAATTTATGTTCATGTACAGTATTATATCCTGTGTATATTAATGGTCTTATTTTGTATATCGTTTTTTCTCAGTCCCAAATATCGGTATCAGCATCGGCCCCAGAAATCCCATATTAGTCGGGCAGGTATCATATATATCATGTATCATGTATAAATATCATGTGACAGACTACGTTGAAAGCATCATACTGTATGTCACAGCGTGTATTGACGGCTCAAAATGGATCAGTGGCTGCCATTGGTTAACTTAACCACCAAGCTATTGAACAATGTCCCTGTCGCAGTGTCCTGTTGTTGCTTCTGTTCACAAGTTATCCCTTCCTAATGAAGATGCATGACCAGCATATTTACTTTTAAAGGCAACCTTCAGACAACCATATAGGTGCACCCCGCCTCTTGCCCCAAAATAGCTGGGGCAGGCTCCAGCATATCCGCGACCCTAGTGAGGATAAGCGGCATAGAAAATGGATGGATAATTTTCCAAAACTTACAGCTTTATTTTGTTTTGTTGGTTTATCATAATTGCTGGGGTAGGCTCCAGCATACCTCCTCTTCATAGACTCTTGTACATTTTCTTTTCCTAATTATGACTTTATTTTCAAAACAGAACTGTTTCCGCAACCTAATTTTACAAAGATATTTTTTTTACCATTTCAACTTTATGCTCCTACAATAACATCATTGTCCTCATGGTATTACAATTATTCTTGTAAAACTAGTTTTTCGAGTTAATTACAATGTAATATGTTCTTGTAAAATTCCTGAAGATTTTTCCATTTTTACTACTTTTAATGTTGTTATTGGCCTGTGGTGCTGTCAGGTCAATTCCAAGGTCCTTTGACTGCCAGGGTGCCCAAGAAATAGGTAATCACCAATCGAATTAGGAATTAATTAATGAAGGCATGGGGCAATGTGATTTTTTTTTCCATGGGACCCAGAATTCCTGGCTGCACCTCTGCTACTGGCTATATGATATGAAAAAGGAACCATAAAATACACATCACTTTAGACAAAAAATTTTTTGACTTAATTTCTGAAGAGGACATACAGTCCCTGACAAAAGTCTTGTCGCTTATCCAAGTTGTAGGAACAACAAATAATAACTTGACTTGTAGTTGCTCAATTGGAATCAGAAATGACTTATATGAAAGGCAAAGCCCTCTAGATTATGCTTTTTATATCAAAATAAAGTTTTGTACCATTCATTGAGTTTTATCATTTAATTAGGACATAAAGGTCAGATTTTGCTTGGACAAAAGTCTTGTCGCATACAAAAAAATGTAAAAATAATACATATACTTAATTTTGAATACACAAATATGCTACAATAATATCAGAACATAAAGTCATTGTACCTTGGAAAAAAGAATTAATATTGTGTATGGCTTCCATGAGCTTGGAGGACTGCATCCATACATCTTGGCAATGACTCAAATAACTTATTGATGAAGTCATCTGGAATGGCCAAGAAAGCAGTCTTGCAGGACTCCCAGAGTTCATCATTGCCAAGTCATTGCCAAGACGTATGGATGCAGTCCTCCAAGCTCATGGAAGCCAAATATATATTATTAATTCTTTTTTCCAAGGTACAATGACTTTATGTTCTGATGTTATTGTAGCATATTTGTGTATTCAAAATTAAGTATATGTATTATTTCGACATTTTTTTGTATGCGACAAGACTTTTGTCCAAGCAAAATCTGACCTTTATGTCCTAATTAAATGATAAAACTCAATGAATGGTATAAAACTTTATTTTGATATAAAAAGCATAATCTAGAGGGCTTTGCCTTTCATATAAGTCATTTCTGATTCCAATTGAGCAACTACAAGTCAAGTTATTATTTGTTGTTCCTACAACTTGGATAAGCGACAAGACTTTTGTCAGGGACTGTATATCACTTTTGAAACTTACAGAGGACTAGATGCCTTCTTTAAGGAGACTTTGGATGTTAGGGTACATTGGTGGAGCAGTAGCAGGACTCATCCGATTAATTCAATTATTTTAGGGTTTGTTAGCTTAGCCTTGTGACTGCCACACGCATACTGATGTATACTGTCCACATGGCTGCGTGAACTGATGATCACACCGTGAGCCTCCAAAACTCACCATACTCCGTCAAGTGTTTGTTCTTCAAATGGTGTACTAAATTAAAGCTTTTTAACGTGCTTCCCTCGCAAGATAGTGGCATGTGTTGGTAGTTAGAGTCTACACGGCAGACATGATTGTTTTTGTTTTGGTACACCTGCGCAATGTGAGGGAAAATGGGATGTTTTGCAATCACGCAATACTGATAGGTGATCGATCAATCGGCGCATCCTGACATGGCAGTTCTATGGGAGACACTGAAAATGGATCTTCGCTTCCTTAGAAATCCTCCTACCTGTTTTCTTATGGCTTCCAAGTCTCTGTCAGACACAAAATCTTCCTTCAGCTGTACCCTGGTCAGTCTGGTGCTGCGAGGGTCTGCAAAGAGCTGAAAAAAGCTCTCCTTTGGTTCAAAGTTGCTGTCTGTGTGGACCAGCTCCATGTACCTGTTGAAACAAGCCAAGCACGGCACATGGAACGACGCACTAAACCCATAAGTGAGAATGTGGCAAGTACTTAATAACATACATGTTCACCAGCTTGTCACAAATTTCACTGGGAAGAAAGATGTCAGAGCGCAGACAGAGCTTGTTCCTCAAACCCTGGTAGCACATGGTCTTTTTGAGGTTCTTCAAGCAGAATACTGTTGCCAGCGTCATGAGGCTGTCAGGGTTGTCTCCCACCTTGGCTGCCATGTTCGCCTCTTCCTTGGCAGCTCAGATCCACCTGAAAAGACAAGGACTAGTGTTTTGGGGTTTTTTTTTTTAGGTTTAACTGCACTTTTACCCAACTTTATCTTCCATCACTCTTTAAAGTTGATACAACTTTATCTATTTTCCCACATTTAATTAATTGGGGTCTGTATTTTTTCATTACTGGGCCACTTGACATGACAACAATAAATTCAACTGACAAGCAGACATTTGCTTGATGAAATCCTGCATGATGCATGACGTGCTGTGAAATGCATGTTCATAGAAACAATGCTGCTGTCAAATCCAAACTTTATGCACACGGCAATCCAGAGAAACGCTACAATGCAATTTTAGACACTGTACAAACCACCACATTGGCACACTTGCTGGCAGTGGGCTACTTTACAACTTGTTCAAATATTACAGTTTAATATTATGCAAAAAGATTTCTGCTGAAGCTAAATGCATGGATAAATACCACTCGGTTGTTAGCAGTATAGCAATGAGTCCTGAGACAAGCTAGTTAGCGACAATTTCCCAAAATAACACCAACACTAAATAGCCAGACAGCACCAAGCAGCGAATGTTGATCTACTTGTTCGCAATTACCCCGTAATAGCTGCGAGTACAAGTTGTTATTGGAAGTTGGGCTTCCAATAGCCGGTACCAGCAGTGTGTTCAGGTTAGCTTTGGAGCTAGCGATGACTTTCCCCGCAGTGTTAGCCAACTTAGCCGCTGTGGCTAACGCTAGCTACACATCAGTGTGGAAACACACAAGCTACATTGTGATGTCACCGAGGCATCATGTACGCTCTACCTTTGCTTTAGCCAAGGCTTTGTGTCTTCAGAACAGCGATAATTGGACTTATTATCACCAGTCGTTGCTCATCTGATATTCCTTGTCGTCCGATGTCAACAAACAAACTCCTCCTACTTCTACTACAAGTCGTTCCTCTGCCTCTTTCTTCCTCTTCCTCTGCTTTCCATGGCCACTAAACTCCTGGAGTGACAGCTTCTGATTTTGAGGAAACTCAGCCGTGTAGGTACAGTATGTCTGTTTTATGAAAAATATATATATTTAAAAACATATACAGCAATCCCTCGTTTATCGCCGTTAATTGGAGTGCTAGACCTGACCTGTAAGTCAATTTTCGTGAAGTAGGATTCCTTATTTATAATGGAATATTTTCATAGTTAGACCACAGAAAACCTGTTTACGACCTTGTAAATACAGGTTTTTCATATTTTCGGACGTGTAATAATGCCCCTATAGTCGCCTTTACGCTGGTATCCAGTGGACACAAGACAAAATTAGCCATTTAAGACATAAATAGGACTCACATACTATGTGCTATGATTGAAGATTTTAACATTAAAATATACAAAAATATGACTGCATACAACCTGAGTTCAATCCCACCCTCGGCCATCCCTGTGTGGAGTTTGCATGTTCTCCCCGTGCATGCGTGGGTTTTCTCCGGGTACTCCGGTTTCCTCCCACATTCCAAAAACATGCTAGGTTAATTGGCGACTCCAACTTGTCCATAGGTATGAATGTGAGTGTGAATGGTTGTTTGTCTATATGTGCCCTGTGATTGGCTGGCGACCAGTCCAGGGTGTACCCCGCCTCTGGCCCGAAGACAGCTGGGATAGGCTCCAGCACCCCCGCGACCCTCGTGAGGATAAGCAGTAGAAAATGAATGAATGAATGACTACATACTACTGATTTCATTTCTACTAAGTTACTCTTCTGCACTCTGTGTGTATGCAAGCAGCCCCGCCTCCACCCACTGAGACAAAAGGGTTCACTCCGTTCATGTTGTTGTTCTATGTAACAAAGAGCAACGCAGAGTTAACGCTCTTCCTGTTTGGGGGCGGAAGATGAGGAAAAAAGACATCCATGCATATGGCAATATATTGGGGCCATAAAAAGTATGCAGTTTATTTTCATTTCTTTATCATCATCCCAGGTGTAGTGCCCACGCAGCAGTTTGGGATATGATGGGCACGAAGGAAGGTGTGAATGCATACTTCCATTCAATGGAGGCAAAGCCAAAACTTTAAAGAGAAGAGTTTCACAGACATCATCGAACATGGTAAGCAGCGGGGAGAAAAAAAATCACACAAAAAGCTTCACAATCCCAGAGGTTTAACAAGAAATTTAAGGAAAATCACACAGTTGGGAGGTTTGAAATTCATATTTGCCCAGTACTTACAGTTGACACGTTTCATTATTGCCACAAAGCCATAAAAGAGATGAAAAGGAAGTCAAGCGACAGTCCAAACACAATGATAGTATCAAAAATATGTTTTGTCCTCATTTGGAGGTTCTTGAAAGGGTCATTAGCACACACACCGAGATTCTGCACAGGTTAAAACATGTAGCAATCTGCATAGATGTGGACGGTCCAACTATGGCAGCATACTAGTTTCAAAGTAGCGCAGAGATCTCCAAACTTGAAAAAAAAACAAATTCCAAACAGGCTTCAAACCATTGTCACACAGATTTGTTAAGAAATATATACATAAGAACAGTCTGCAACTTGGCTTATTCTTTAATCAGCCTAATATTCATACTTTTAAAATTTTTATTATATTATAATTTAAAAGTACTATTATCAAGTTAATTAGTATAAATATTTCAACATTTTCTCCGTTACATGATGCCCTTTTTTAAATGTAGTGTACCTGGATTTAAAAAAAAATTAATAAAAAACGAGTGGCAGGCCCCAAATGATCCCCCCTGCTGTAGTGTATTACTAAATACATTATTAAATATCATCTTTGTGCTACAAAGTACAAGTCAAAAAGATGAAAATAAAGCATGGAAAAATCACTGACAGAAAGTTGGGGTAAGTTGACATATACCAGAATACGAACAAAAGCTTACTCCTTACAGTAAAAACATACCGGATGAGTGTTTTCCAGTACCAGCAACGGATAATAGTACATTTCCAGCATATCACATAGTCAGTGATGTTCACTGGACAACACAGAGCTCAGTGCCGGACTGATTGGGAGTCTCTCCTGTCCAATCAGGGGCCGCGTCTCTGTGTGTCTGACTGCGAGCGTCATATTCTCCATCTTGCTTGTGAGAGGAAGGCTCCACATTCTGCCTCAGCTTGATCAGCAGCTCCTTGCCGTCACTGGAGGGCAGGTTTCCAAGGAAGTACTGAGGCACCAGCTCCACCAACCTGCAACACAGAACAAGGCGCTGAACCAGGCTCCAATGTCTGGACAGGACAAGAGTATCCCGGTTTCCTCCCACATTCCAAAAACATTCATTTTAGGTTAGTTGGCAACTCTAAATTGTCCATAGGTATGAATGTGAGTGTGATGAATGATTGTTTGTCTATGTGCGCCCTGCCATTGGCGGACCACCAGTCCAGGGTGGACCCCGCCTCTCGCCTGAAGGTGGCTGGGATAACATGATTGTGTCATGTCACATTTGAGCCAGTAGATGGTACTCAAGTGTAGTGTACACATGATAGTCACATCCGGACATTTGGCTATGTGATGAAATGGGAGAGAGGTTAAGTCGGATAGTTGCATTTGACAATTCAAATGGAGAGACAAAGAGGAAGAAGAAGCGAAGAAACACTGTGATCGTCATTTCTGATAAAGCTGATAAGCACAACAGCCATAAACCCATTTGGAACAGCATTCACTGATTCAATTTCAGACCACACCACACAAACTTGTTTCCGCAGTTTGTGTTATTTTCCAATCTGACTTACATTTGGGGGTGGACCTCAGAAGCGATGCGAATGCAGTTGTCACAGGAGATGGTGAACTGATGATAGAGCACCCAGGATGGGTGGTTGGGATGAGGCTGGCGACACAGGTAGGACGACAGCGGGTGCAGATGAGCCACATGGCGGTGAGTTAGCAGGAGGTAGTTGCCGGAACCATCTACATCGTGAGCCACCTGAGAAGAAATGGTATGGTATGGTTGCATGGTATAATACACAGTAATACACAGTGGCATTATTTGCCCTTCAGGACCAAAACTTGCCATCATAAAATGAGAAAAATGATTGTATTGTTGAATACAATAAAACTAAATATACACAATCAATCAATCCCTGATCGCGGTTCGTGTCATCTGGTTGAAAAATTGGACACTTACTTTGAGAAAGAAGCCTGAGATGAGGGCCCTCTTGATATTTGTACAGTTGTCTTGGCATCCAAAAGCAGGAGGCGACACAGGAAGTTCTATTCGCTGCATGACCTCCAGCAGCTCGGCCCTGATCACCACAGCCAGGCGTAAGGCAGCATGGCTCAGGAAATGCGTTGCGCACCATGCCTCGTCCTGATTATCTGCCATGAGCATATACAGAAATGCTAAATTTGATGATAAGTACTGCCACAGTACGGATGTGGGAGCTTGCAGACACTTTGGAGCACTTTTAGTGCAGCAGGAACCTTTGTTGCGTCACTTCTGACTCTGAGGTGGGTGCATGTCAGTCTCCGCATTTCACCAGTTCGGGTGTCCAATGAGCATGCACAGTTGGCGTGTACTGTGACGAGTGAGCGTTTGCGCCGTGCTTGAAAAGCGTTTGTGCACACTGATTTCAGCAGTAGTGCCAAGCTTGATGTAGTGCCTGCATTTTGTCTCCTCTCTGGGCACAGAAGAGGGAGTTGTCTACATCTGCGGTTCAGAAGGCAGCGGATTCGGATGTGGATGGAGGGGCCAAGCAGAGGAGGGTAAACCTGCTTTTCATTCAGGTTTTCAGTTAATAATGTGAGAAGACTAGGAATAAATGCATCGTGAAAAACAAAAGGTGAGGATAAGCGACATAGAAAATTGATGGATGGAGTTGTGGATACCAGCATTTTGTTCATGTTCTGGTAAGCATATTGGCTTTGTTTGACTTTAAATAAGCCATGAAAATACATTTTCATTTTGTAAAAGTAGCTCTCACATTGCATGTTAATGAATGTACGTATAGTGCCATATCGGTGGAGTGGTTATCACAGAAAACACTTATTCAGCCACACTCCAATGGTGGTGGCCACAAGAAAACCGTGCACATGGAGTGTGTACTTACGTTCCATGTAAGCGTTGTAGATGTTGATGAGAGTCATGTGATCACCGTCGCTGTGCATTAGAGGTCGCCAGTGTGCAATAGCAGCCTCTTCTCTGCTGGGTTCAGGCTTCACGAAGCAGGAAGGTGCTGATGACAAAACAGACCATTCACGAGAAAAAGTATACGGTATTTTCATTATTTTATCATCAGTGTGAGCATCATACATAAAAATGCTTCCTACCCGTCAGCATGGCAGCTATTGTGAGAAGCTCGTCAACACAGTCATACTCGCATGCGGCAATCAGAGCTTTAGCCAAATGTGGCTCCAGCGGTAGCTCTGACATAATGATGCCCACTTCTGATAGGTTGCCATCATCATCCAGCGCTGCCAGGTAGTCCAGGTCTTCCAAAGCCTGCATTAAAGCCTCGGGGGCTGAGAAGTGACGAGGGAAATCAGGAACACAGAAGATGCACCACTTCTACCCATCATCAGCATCTATGAACATTTATTAGTGACCTTCCTAACAGGCCTACATATAAATAGAAAATAAGTCAATTAGCCATTAGTGCTATCAATCGATTAAAATATTTGATCATGATTAATCACATTTGGATCCATAGTTAACTCAGAATTAATCACATTTGATCGCAGATAGAAATACATTTTTATCTATAAATCTCTTTATGGTAACGATAATTTCATCAAATTCTATGTAAAGGGATATCAATTTCGAAACTATGGGCCATTATTTAAAACAATACAGCCAGCAAGCATATTTTTGTATTACTATTTTTTCTTTATCATTAGCATATTAGATCTTAAACTCACCCACAAACATTCGGCAAATACAGTGCAAATAAAGTTATAACTTCCAAAGATGATAACTTCATTTTGCTTAGTTTGTTTCTCTAATTACAACTTACAAAATAATTTTTTTCTTTAATATTTATGCTACTTAAAATTATTTTCCCTCAAGATATTACAAATTTATTCTCCTTAAATTTTTTCTCATTAGGATTCTCTTTATATTTTGATTTACTCTTGTAAAATTACAGCTGTTTTTTCTCTTTCTGCCGCAGTCGTTTTTTTTAAATTCCCAAATATTTCATCTTTCTTCCTGTAAATTGTCTTCTCATAACTATGACTTTGTTCCCATAATATTTCTATGTTTTCGTGACATTACAATGTTTCCCACAACCTAATTTCCTAATTACAATTGTTTTTAATATCATATATCATTCATACTTTTGAAAAACAAGGCCTTTCTTCTTTGAGATTTCAAAATTGTCTTCATATTGAAACATTTTTGTAAACTTTTCTCTGAATACTTAACTTGATTCTTGTAAAATTACTGATTTTTCCATTCTTGCTGTTTTTTTTGTAAAAAAAATAGCTTAATTATATATATATATATATATATATATATATATATATATATATATATATATATATATATATATATATATATATATATATATATATATATATATATATATATATATATATTGTTAAGCTATACATCTAAAATGTGCTGTGCACCATTAAAAAACCAGCAGCATGATGCAAATGGCCCATGGCCGCACTTTAGACACGCCGATCTACGTATTGTCATTCATTGTCATTGTCCTACTGTGTTCTCTTGAATCCAGAATGAAAGTTCCTTCCATATAATCACATATGACTCAAGCTACAAAAATACTACCTGGTCTGTCCAAGAACTTGCATTGTCCCATGTCAGCAATGTCCAGCCTCTTGAGCAACAAAACCAAGTGGCTGAGATTTTCCTCCATGACCCGTGGACAATGAGCTGCCCCCAATCCATCGTCATACAGAGACTGGGGGTACAGGTACACACACAGCCCTACAGGACAAACAGGAAAACATACAAAACCGTTATGACACATAACATTCTATCACTCACAAAGCCAATGAAACGTTCCAATGATTTCAAATCCATGGAAATGCTGCATTATCGTGCTGAGCAGTTGTTTCCTTTGACCTACCGGGTAGGTGGCTATTCACTCTTTCAGCTCGCATGTCGGCCTGTGTTTTGCTGATCGTCCTCAAGATCTGTGAGTCTGCCCTTATCTGAGGGTTGTAAACCTGTGAGAGAAAATTTGACACATCAAGAATCCATTCGTTCATTTTCTATGCCGCTAATCCTCACTAGGGTATGGTGGGGTATGCTGGGGTATGCTATTCCAGCTGTCTTTCGGCAAGAGGCGGGGTAAACCCTGGACTGGTCGCCAGCCAATGGCAGGAGACATATAGACAAACAACCATTCACACACACATTCATACCTATGGACAATTTGGAGTCACCAATTATTCTAACATGCATGTTTTTGGAAAAAAACTTCTTCTTACAAGAATACAAATTTTCTCTTGGTACTCTGGTTTCCGGCGACTACAAATTGTCCATATAGGTATGAATGTGAGTGTGAATGTAACTAACACTAAAGTGGAATTTTATAATATTTTACTATATACACATTTACAATGTATCAATTAATAATCTGCCTCTTTTTCACAATGTGGTGGTTGCTTGTTTCTCTTGCAAGAGCTGTTTGTTATCTTTGTGCCTTCAGAAGGAAGGGAAGGAAGGGAAAGAAGGGAAGGAAGGGAAGGAAGGGAAAGGAAGGGAAGGAAGGGAAAGAAGGGAAAGAAGGGGAGGAAGTGGAGGAAGGGGAGGAAGGGAAGGAACATCAGCAGCCCTCGTACAAAGATTTACCAAATTCTCTGGACACCAAAAACTGTAAATTATGCAAGTAATGACAGTTAATGACATTACCCAGCCATATGCACCCAACCAACGTTAAAGAACAGCCCCCTTTTTGTCTTCTAGATAGGAATACACCATACAGCAGGCGTGGGGGCCACAATGGGTTGCAAAATTTAAGAGCAAACTCACAGTTTTGAGTTGAAGGCCTGTGTCTATGACGTAGCGGATGCCTGGCATGGAGAAAGAAGCTTCCGCCAGGGCATCAGTGAGGATAATTTTTCTTTTCGGACCTTCTGCTCCCATCGCTGAGGCGTTTGCTTCTTCAGAGACGTCACTCTGCCTGGATATAGACGCTTCGGTGTTGGACTCGTACACTCTTTGGGTCAACCCACCCAGCCCAGCGTGGAGGGGGAGGATCTTGAGAGAACCCAGATTGGGATTCAGAGCCACGGCCTCCGCCTCCAGCTGGGCAACACACTCCTCTATTTCCTACATAAACACAATATTATCTTGTAAAAGTGAAATACTTCATTAAGTAAGTAAATTTTGCTCAGTGATGAGCGCATGTAAAAGCATATGAAGTAAAAGGTGCACCTGTGCACTTGCAAGAAACACCATCATATCTCCTTCCTCTCCTCTTCCATGGAGATCCAGAACCATGTGACAGGCAGCAGCCACAGGTTCCTTCCCAGGTGGAAGCTCTCTGTACATGGTCTCCACCCTTTTCGGGTTTGTAGCATCCCTCTCCTCTTCAGTCGCACCTTGCTTTTCCTGCCCATTTGTAGGGGGCTCGGAGAGGAGGCTGTCCACGGAGAGGAGAGGGATGGAGGGGCCCAAGAAGGAGGCGAGCCGAGGAGAAAGACTCAGGTGAGCGAGGAGAACCACACGGAAGTTGTCTGGCCTCTGACGGCAGACGTCACACAGCAGGCCGAGCAACACATCAGTCGCCACCGTGCGCTCCTGGAGCTCATCCAGGATGACAACACCGTACTGATGCAGCAAGGGGTCTGACATCATCTCCTCCAGGAGCAGCGTGTCACTCACAAACCTTAGGAGAGATACTCAAGTCAACATCAGGGCCAGTCTTCTTGAAACTACAATGCAGGCTGTGTCTGTATTCAGGCACATACAAACTTATCAGTTAGTCAGGGCTGTCCAAACTACTTCCACCAAGGTTCATATTTTAGATATGCTAGGAACTTACTTATATATACTCTATACCTTACGTTTCTAGAAAGAAATACAGTAAACCTCGGATATATCGGATTCAATTGTTCCCACTGGTTTTGTTCGATATAAGCGAAATCCGTTATATGTGTATACCAGAAAATGTCCGTTTTACGCATATATCGGATTTATATCCGGTATATGCGTAAATCGGATTTTATCTGTTATAAAAAGGCACTTCCTTGACTATGTTTCCAATGTACCTGGACCGGGCAATGAAAAGAGACGTAAGGTAATGAGAATTTAACTTTATTGGACTCTGAGCATAACAAATTGTTAATTAAGCTAGGCCCTGTTACGCCCGTCAGGCCTACGTTATTTCCAATAGTGAGGTTAAGATCCCATTCACTGCTGTGCTAGTATTATTGACGTCACTCACTTTTATATTTGTCCTAAATCTGGAGCCAGGAGAAAGACAATAGCCAGTGACATCTACAAGATTAGCATAACGATGTGGCCATCCGATTTAATGGAAATTTAATGGAAATGCATTGGAACGGGACTGGAGATTTTGTCTGAAATAGGCGAAATCCGTTATAAAAAATCCGATATATGCAATGAATATTTATTAGAAATGCATTACAGAAAAACGGTTCTTTTTTTTTATCTGTCCGTTGTGAGCGAATTTCCGATATATCCGAGTCCGATATATCCGAGGTTTACTGTACATTTCAGCTTTGTGATATAAGTAGGTCAATTTATCATTTTCATCATTGAATTTATTTATGTTACTAAAATTATGTTTTAGCAGTATTTTTTATCATAATATTATGAGTTTATGCTTGTAAAAGTTAGATTTTTTTTCTCTTAAAGGGGACCTATTATGCTTTTTCCACTTGTCTGACCTATAAATGTAGTTAGAATGTTGTATTCTTGTGTTAAACGATGCCACAATTTCAGATAATGAGGTTTACGTATTTGGAAGTGAGCCCTGAAAGAAGTTTGGGATCTCTCAAAGCTAAAGAGGGCGTTGCAAAATAGTTCCTTTGTGATGATACAGAGGAGCGGACTCCCTTATGGGCGTAAGCCAGATACACTCTCTGCCCTACCCCAAGCTCTGCTTCTGTGTTTAGGTTGCTAGAAATGGTTCATAAAAATGAGTTCGCAAAACTGGATGTTGAGGGACTGTCTTGGCTGGCACGTCTCTTCAACATTGCGTGGAAGTCGGGAACAGTACCTTTGGATTGGCAGACCGGGGTGGTGGTCCCCCTTTTCAAGAAGGGTGACCGGAGGGTGTGTTCCAACTACAGGGGGATCACACTCCTCAGCCTCCCTGGGAAAGTCTATTCCAGGGTGCTGGAGAGAAGGGTATGGCCGTTGAGCGAACCTCTGTTACAAGAGGTCCAATGTGGTTTTCGTCCTGGTCGTGGAACACTGGACAAGCTCTATACCCTCACAAGGGTGCTTGAGGGTGCATGGGAGTTTCCCCAACCAGTCTACATGTGTTTTGTGGATCTGGAAAAGGCATTCGACTGTGTCCCTCGTGGCGTCCTTTGGGGGGTGCTCCGGGAGTACGGGATTGGTGGCGCGCTACTATGTGCTATCCGGTCTTTGTACAAACAGGGCAGGAGTCTGATTCGCATTGCCAGTAGAAAGTCAAGCCTGTTTCCGGTAAACGTTGGCCTCCGCCAAGGCTGCCCTTTGTCACCGATTCTGTTCACAATTTTCATGGACAGAATTTCTAGGCTCAGCCAAGGTGTTGAGGGAGTCCAGTTCGGGGGCCTTAGAATCTCATCTCTGCTATTTGCAGATGATGTGGTTCATATGGCCTCTTCGGGCTGTGACCTTCAGCGTTTACTGGGACGGTTATCATCCGAGTGTGAAGCGTCTGGGATGAGACTCAGTACCTCCAAATCAGAGGCCATTCTCAGTCGGAAAAGGGTGGAGTGCTCCCTCCGGGTTGGGAATGAGGTCCTGCCGGAGCCGGAGGGCAAAGCTCTCAATTTACCGGTCGATCTATGTTCCCACCCTCACCTATGGTCATGAGCTTTGGGTCATGACCGAAAGAATGAGATGGCGGATACAGGCGGCTGAAATGAGTTTCCTCCGTAGGGTAGCTGGACTCACCCTAAGGATAGGGTGAGGAGTTCAGCCATCCGGGAGGGGCTCAGAGTATAGCCGCTTCTCCTTCACATCGAGAGGAGTCAGTTGAGGTGGCTCGGGCATCTAGTCCGGATGCCTCCCGGACGCCTCCCTGGTGAGGTGTTCCGGGCATGCCCAGCCGGGAAAGGGCCCCGGGGCAGACCTAGGACACGCTGGAGGGACTATGTCTCACAGGTGGCCTGGGAACGCCTTCGTGTCCTCCGGGTGGAGCTGGAGGAGGAGACTGCTGCCCCCGCGACCCAGACCCGGATAAGCGGAGGAAAATGGGTGGATGGAGTTCGCAAAACACATTCCATGTTACCGATGCTGTATAAAACCTAAAGCTACTTACAATTGAGAGATGTCCTGAAGTAACCTCATTTCTTGAGAAACGTCAGACTGTCCAGTCTCTACTTCTGGATCAGATTCACAATTCAACACATATATATGTTAAGTGAGGACATTTTCAAAAGATAATCACTGTTGATTATCATCAACTCCTATAAGATTGATCAACTCCTATAAAGTTGGGTTCGCAGCTAGCGGCACAACAAGTCCTTCTAAGCACTCTGGAGTGTGACCAATCACAGCGGAGTGGGCGTGCCTCCAGGCATGGGAGGAATACATTAAAACAAACTTTTTTGCTGAATGCACGGAATCCAAAGAAATACAGCTGGAATAGGTGCAGATTCTGGAAGAGCTAGAAAGCTTTGTGTGCTGGTATTTGTGTGTAGCTGCTCTTTAGGAGTCCACAACTCAATACAAAGGGCCGAAAAATGAGCATACTAGGCCCCCTTTAATATTTTGGCTTTATTCCTATCAAATCACAGTTTAATTTCCATTTCTGCTCCTGTTGTTTTTTCCCCCAGCTATTTCAACTTCCTTCTTGTAAATGTTTTTTGTGGAATTATGACTTTCTTCCCATAATGTTTTGACTTTATTCTTGTAACATTCTTACTTCTTTCACAACTTTATTTTGAAAAAATTAGAATGTTGCTGGTTGTTTTGTATTTACTGAGAAATTAATAATTAAAGTCCTATATTTAGTGTAGTTACCTAAAACTAATGTGGAACTAATGAGTAGTGCTTAGGGTTAGGTAGGTTTGTTCCTCATTAGCTACTGTAATTTTGTGTACCTACAGCTTTATAAATGAAAAGAGGATTTCAATTGCCATTAGCTGCAAGGGTTTATGTCTGGATGTGTTGGGTTAGGGTTAGGGTTAGTACTACTACTACTGTAGTACACACTGTTATTGACCGCAAAAAGGAGTCAAACAGAATGCAAGGCTAATATGCCAACAGGTCGCCACAGCTACGTCAACTTTTCTATAAGACAGAACAGTGCAGTGAAGGCAAAAGGCATCACATTACTGCTGGACTGCTGGGATGTATTTACTACCACCTTGTTCGGGGAACAAAGAACAAGGTGTGGCAGCAACAGCAAGAAAAAGGATCATGTGACATTATCATACAAAACTTGTGACATCCAATAATGTGACCTATATTGCTTCCATTATACAAGACAACACATACAGCTGATCAGGAGTGTCCCGAGTGTGGCCCCCCTGCTCATTTTCAAACTTACTCATGACACATAAAAATACACTACCAAAACAAAAAAGAATGGGTGAAACAAGTGCAAATGTGTTACATGAGGAAACAAGTTCAAATGTTGATAATGAAGATATGTCTACACGATATGGATATTTTAAAAAGGTTGTTCATTATTTAGTGAAATGCTTTTTTTTCTTGAAAATTTATTGATGCTCTTTAAACAAGCAAAATGTGTTTTTTTTCCTCGATTACTCGATTCATTGAAAAAAATGTCTGTAGAATACTCGATTACTAAAATATTCGATAGCTGCAGCCCTAGTTTTTTACAACGTGTTGACAGCATGTCACATGTAGAAGAAAAGGAGCCCTTTATATGCTCAAGTTAACCTACCTAATATGGCTAATCTCATTTTGTAAAATCTGCTATCTAAGCTATTTTTTATGTTATTGTATTTATTGGTATGATGTCAGAATTCCTCATATCTGACCAATATTTAACTCATTTGCAAACAAAGACATTTTACGTTTTTCAGCACACACAGAGGTGATGATGCAACTCCACAATAGAAGAGATCATGTTTGGTGCAGTTTTAAGCCAAAAAAATCAAGTGCATTTTATAAGAGCCCGGCCTGCATCATATCCTCACGAGGGTCGCGGGGGGTGCTGGAGCTGTCTTGGGGCAAGAGGTACACCCTGGACTGGTCGCCAGCCAATCACAGGGCAAATATAGACAAACCATTCACACTCACATTCATACCTATGGACAATTTGGAGTTGCCAATTAATCTAGCATGTTTTTGGAATGTGGGAGGAAGCGTGAGTATATAATAATAATAATAATAATAATAATAATAATAATAATAATAATAATAATAATAATAATAATAATAATAATAATAATAATAATAATGGCACAATCCAATTATCATACGCCATTATCTATTGTCCTGACCTCAGCAAGGTATCGGGTGTACAACTGTCATCATGAGCCACCCTGTAGCCCACCTCCAGACCCAGGCTCAGGTCCATTTCATCCGCCACGCGAAGAGCCAGACTCACTGCTGCCACTGAATGAGGCTGAGAAGAGCACACCTGGCCCTGAGAAATCTCATAGGACAAGGCATACTCCACACACCACTGTGGCACCTGGAGGAAGAACATGAGGAAGAGGAGAAGACAGAGAAGGGTTATCAAGACGAGGAAGAAGAAATACAACATTAGACATTGGGATTTGAAAACCTCTTCTATAAAACAGCTTGTTACGGATTGAAAACTTAGTAGTTCAGACAGTATTGCTGCATTGCAACCATGTCACCCAGAGACAGGCCACATCACTTCCAGTTTGATGATATTTGGCATATTTATGCAAATAACAGTTGGACAGTTTTATTGATTATTTGTATTCTTTTGTATGTCGTTGCAGACCCCAGCAAAAGAGCATAAAGATCACACCTTACCACATCTTACCACCACTTGTTATATATAAATCCACCACACAAATCCAACTTGTACCTTTGGCCACTCCAAACCAGCAAATTCCAGGATGCATCTCAAACATCTGGGATCCTTTTCATTTTACACTAGAATGTGTACAGTTAAATTAAAAACCACAGACCCCAAAAACTGTACTGACCATGCGTCAACCAACACTGTCTAATGACATTGTAGGAGCTATTTAGTAGTGTGTTCCTAGGTTTCTTATATTTGTTGATTTATTTGTTGTTGTTTTATTTGGAGGCGGCATGGCGGTCTGGTGGTTAGTGCGCAGACCTCACAGCTAGGGTTCGGTCCCCGCCCTCGGCCATCTCTGTGTGGAGTTTGCATGTTCTCCCCGTGCATGCGTGGGTTTTCTCCGGGTACTCCGGTTTCCTCCCACATTCCAAAAACATGCTAGGTTAACTGGCCACTCCAAATTGTCCATAGGTATGAATGCGAGTGTGAATGGTTGTTTGTCTATATGTGCCCTGTGATTGGCTGGCGACCAGTCCAGGGTGTACCCCGCCTCTCGCCCGAAGACAGCTGGGATAGGCTCCAGCACCCCCCGCGACCCTCGTGAGGAAAAAGCGGTAGAAAATGAATGAATGAATGTTTTGTTTGGATTACTTGATAATATTTTCTTGTTAGTTATTTATTTGTTTATTTAACAACGGACTGGTTGGACTCTTTTGGACTTTGGATGAACGAAGCACACGGATTGTTTTATTCATCGCCCATGTGATATCGCATCAGCCTTAAAACTACGCCTGGCCCAGATCAGCGATACACTCAGCTTGCCCATCAGAAACTGGTATGTGTTGATACTGCAAAAGCTGTATTGGAAAACGGTAATAACGATTGGAGTTTGAAAGTCAGTGTTGAACTGCAAGTTTCATGGGGTGTGATAACTCAGAGTAAAGTCGGCTATCAAGTGCTACTTTACGCAGGAGTGCTGGCGTATTTAATTCATAATATCTACAACTCCAGTGTGCATCTGTGCTTGCAGGAGTAGCTGTGCTGCCAGTGAGGATTATATTTGGCCTTTTTTTCCCCCTCCCTTTTTGAATTAAATGGAATGGTTGGATGGACTCTATGATTAAAGATGTCTGATGTCAATACAGTGAAAGATGTTGAAATACCAACAACAAAAAGGAACATTAAGTGGACATTGAAAGGATTGAGCTTTTACATAAAAACGTGTCAAGACAAAAGGAGTGTCAAATGTAGACAAGCCCAAAGGTATATGGAAAAAATCTGTGAGTTGATGGAATCAAACGAAAACGTCAAAGCAGTTAATTCTGAACTTTGTAAGTTTATCGGTTGTTATTAAGATGCCCATGAATCTTCCATGGATTTACCTTTACCAGAAGATGAAGCTGCAAAGCAAATGGGTTACTTTCAAGCAAAAATGACGATGTACTGTGATTTTACTGACAAGGTAAAGGCATGGTTAATTGAAGCCGGAAATCCAAAATGTGCAGCCAAACAAAGAATGTCCTGATGATCAAGATGTTGCAGATTTGGAGGAAATAAATCCTGAAGACAGTGCTTCTAACATATCAAGTGCAAAATCAAAGTCTTCCAAGCATTCACAGGTATCACGTATTTCTTCTACAACATCGGCACGCATAAAAGCTGAAACGGATAACGCAGCATTAATGGAGCGTGTTGCTGCACTGAAAAGGAATCATCAAATTGAAGCTCAGGAGGAACAGTTAAGGAAGCAAAAGGAGCAGCTGGAGCTTGAAACGGAATTGGCAAACAAATACAAAGCTTCATGTCTTGGAAATCAACTCATCTCAATGTGGTTCAAATCGATCCGATGGCATGAACTCTTATTTTGAAAGGAACTGTCAAAGTACAAGCAAACTAAACCCAGATGCCGACACATTCCTTCCGAATAAAAAGGGTGCAAAGGACAACGTTTTGGTGCCTTATACTGTATCTCAACCACAGGTTGTTGGTTCCAAACAAAGGTCACATACACAAATGAATGAAATTTTAATTAATGCTGAGGTTCCAACTCAATGTGCACAAAGAATGAATGAAACTCAAACTCAAGACTGGACGGAAAATCATCCAAATGACATTACCACCATAATGCAAAGTCAAAATGACATCACTTCACTCCTGGTGCAGCAAAATCTATCCTCTGTCCTTCCATCTAGAAATATCCCAGTGTTTGATGGAGACCCTTTTCAATGCAGGTCTTTTATTAGAGCCTTTGAAAATGGAGTGGAGGAGAAGACCGCTAATTGGAACGATCGTTTGCACTTCCTTGAACAATACACCAGGGGGCAGCCAAGAGACCTAGTGCAAAGTTGTCAGCACTTACCTATTACACTTACATCAGGGGTGCTCACACTTTTTCAGCATGCGAGCTACTTTTCAAATGACCGAGTCAAAATGATCTACCCACTACAAAAATGCAAAACATCTATTTATTTTCAAATGTATTGAGGATTATTTGTACGTACAATGTATGTTGATGTACCTTACATAACCAAATGAGCCAATATTGCAAAACACACATAATTAACTATTAACATTTTTTGTAATTACCTGAGTTTACTTTGATGACTTGCACTGAATTGAACCAGCCAGGGATGCATAGTCCGGACAGTAGCTGCTGATAGCCAGCCTCAAGCACACTTCCAAATGTTTATCAGTCATGGATAATATCCGTATCATAATATCCGTATAATATTCCATATCCGTATGGAAGTGATATGTTTTTTGCCTTTTTACTTGGTCCAGTTTTTGCCTTTTTACTTGGTCCAGCTCCTTCACTCATTTTAGTGAGGGCTTAAAATCTCGCAATTCGCCGACTAGCTTAGCACTTTGCATCGTTGTTTACGCATGAGCGGTGACCTAAAGGTCAAAATTCAGTTGTCATCTGACTGGTTGTCCTGTATGTCAATCAAGTAACGGGGACTGATGATAGGCTGACATCGTAAGTTCTGCTGCACTTAGAGACGTTGTTTGATTTGATTGGTCACCCGAAGGGCAACATTCAGTTGTCATCTGAATGGCTGCCCTGTATATCAATCAAGTGACGGCATTGATGCTGGGATGATATTTTTTTAATATCACGTCGCGATCGACCAGCGATCGACCAGTACCACCTCCGCGATCGACCGGTAGCTCGCGATCGACTTAATGAGCACCCCTGACTTACATAGCCAAGAATTGCCACTGCTTATATGGAAAAGATTCTTAACTGGACAAGTGAGAATGTTAAAGCACTACAGTCATTCTCCCTTTTTCTTAGAGGATGCTCAAATCTGACAGAACAAATTGTGCATATAAAAGAGCTGGACTAACCATCTACCATGAGGAGCATCATTCTTAAACTTCCATACAAATTACGGGAAAAATGGAGGAATGTTGCTTGTGATTTGCTCGAGCGACGTGGTCAAAGAGCAGTATTCACTGATCTTGTTACCTTCATTGAAAGACAAGTCAAAATAGTCTCTGATCCACTTTTTGGTAACATTCAAGACTCGCAACGTACCAACTCCAAGGCTTCCAATGCTAATCACACAAAACAAAGGAAAGAGGAAACCAGTTTTGCCACTAATGTCACTGAAGTACAAGATGGAGGTGCATCTCAACATACAATAACTAAAGCCAAAGCACCTTTTGCACAGAATTGTCTGTTTTGCTCTCAAAGCAGTCATTCCTTGGACAAGTGCTCTTTAAAGTGAAAGTACACCGGGATAAGATTAATTTTCTAAAAGAAAGGGCATTTGTTTTGGTTGCCTGAAGCTAGGCCACACAAGCAAAGACTGTAGGAGTTGTTTGGATTGCAATGCGTGTCACCAAAGGCACCCGGGAGTCCTTCACATACAGCGACAGGATACAGGCACATCCTCAGCACAAAATCCAAATACTGTGTTTCTGCTAAACTGTCTCAGACCTGTGGCCATATTGGGGCCGGTTGTGAAGATGATTCTGTCTTTTTACTAGTAAAACAGCAGCGAGGATAAGCAGCAGCGAGGAAGTTTCTATATTTAACCCACCGACAACGTTTAAATGGTATGTTTGGAAACACTACGGATTCTCAAAGAACGGCGGAAAGCTCGACAAAACATCCGTCATTTGCAAAGAATACCACGTTAAGAAGCTGTACAACGGCAGCACGACAAACATGCAGACCCCCTTAAAAAGGGGACACCACAACACAGACAAGTCTACTGCCGCCTCCCCGTCGAGTTCCTTGTCGGATACCGGGGAAAAAACAAGCAAATCAGGTCAGTGGATCTTCCGCTGCTTTACAAATTGTCCAGGAGCTATTTGTCCATCCCTGCAACAAGTGCCCCCCCTGAACGAGTGTTCAGCACAGCAGGTGACATTAGAACATCAGAGCAGTTGGCTTCTTCCTGAATTTGGAAACCATTTTAAAAGGGTATAAGTTGTTTTACACTTTCTGCTCCTCACTACTGTATTAGCCTACCTGCTAGTGCATTCATATTAGCAGTATGTTTTTCAGACAGGAATATAAACAAACACTGATTACACTGTTGAAAGTGTCACTTTAACTTTGTTGCTGCCGTGTACTGTATTTTTTACAGCAGTACTTATTGTTTAATTGTTTGACTCCACCACTGAACCACTGCTATTGTAATTGCATAGCTGATGTGAAATTGTGAGGAAAGTTGTTGCTGTTTTAAGATGGCAAAAGAATGATCAAGAAGTGCTGCATAGTAAAAAAGACAAGCAGCACTTTAGTTGAATTTACTGCCAAGTGCCTATAAGGGCACACAGGATATTCTGTTCTATGGAAAGAAAGAAAGAAAGATTGGACTTCTGTCTTTCATCAGAAAAATGTTTTTTTTCCACCATTTCTTGTTCTTTAGTAATCAGCACTAGAATATAGGTATATACAGTTTAAGAATATACAGTTTCAGGAAAATATCAATTACAAAACGGAGAAAACAAGCTTCTTGTGAAATGATACATTTCAAGCATAACTTTCAGTTTGACACAAATATTTTCTGCTTTTGTGACATTATTAGAGCCCCCTAGATATGAAATGACACCCATATAGTCACCTTTACACTCATATTACTCCTTGTAGTAGACATAACAGCAAATAAAGCATAAATAAGACTGATGCTTGTATGTTTGATGTAAATTAGGGGTGTGAATCTCAGCACAGTCTCAGACGTGTCTCGATGCACTGCCACCGGTACGATACTTTAACGATACAAGGAATTTTCTGGAGATATGATGCGATACGATGCGATACGATGCGATACGATGCGATACGATGCGATACGATGCGATACGATGCGATACGATGCGATACGATGCGATACGATGCGATACGATGCGATACGATTCACCCTCTTCACGATACGATACGATGTGATAATTATTTAGTTCAATGCAATCCGACATGATATGGTGCAATTTCTTGTGATATGATGCAATTCAACATGATGCAAATAAGCAAAGGGAAAAAATAGAATTCAGTATGGTCCTACAAAAACGATTTGGCTTTATTCCTTATAGATCAGTGGAAAGTCATCTGACTGATGGAGTCACCTTTTGAAAAATACCAGCGTAATTAGATTAGTGATTATTTACCTGGGTGCTTTTTCCAGCTCCACTCGGTGCGCTGATCAGCACCATGTTGTGGTTCTCCAGGTGCTCCAGTAGATTCTGCCTGAGCGTCCATATTGGAAGCCGTTGCCTCTCCTGCAGCAGGGTGTAGTAGCGTGAGGAAAAAGGCAGGCCATCGTAAGGGTTCACTTCTAGGTCTCCCAGACCGTCCTCGTCATCGCCTCCTTCACTTCCCTGGGCTCCGTTCCTGTCTGCATCCCCAGATAAGAGGGAAGACATGGACAGGGAGTCCATTGCGGCTGAAAGTCCAGACTCAGGACAGGGCAGGGTGCTGCAGGACTTTTCTGCTGGTGATGAGGATTCGACCAGCAAAAGGGTGGTTCACAATGGAACTTGAGTTTATCTACAAAAAAAATTCATAAAACTCTGTCTTTATTTAAGTTTAAACACTGCAAAAACAAGAAATCTTATCAAAACAAAGTTTGTCTTATTTCTCGTCAGTTGGGCTAAACTTTGGGTTCATAAATGCACAGCTATCAACATAATGTAATAAATATGTAATTCTGTCTCAGCAACGTCAATTCATTCTCTCGTTTTCCCGTAAATGATTACAGTCCTGGATGAATACATGTTCTGTTATTCGCTATTCAATTGTGCTAATTTGAAAATGTTCTCAATAGCCAACGTATGATGAAAGACCTTTGGGAGGCGCTGACCGAGATAAAATATTAGTTATTTTATTTTGATGAAATTATGGACAATTTTAAATGAACAAACATAATGCATTTTATTTGTAGTTCTAAACATAATTAAGCTATTTTTACTCAATGTTTTATATGTAATAGTACATGCAAATTAGATTATTGACATCTGGCAACAGCCCATAGCTACTTTTCTTACTGAAAAGTTTTATTTTGCTCAAACAATTAGATTACACAAAACAAAAACATGTGGTATAATAAAAGTAATTTGGGGTAATTGTATTATTTTGTTGATATAATCTATCAGAAAGTCAGCATGGATACAGAGCATACGGAACATTTCTACCTAAATTACGGAGGAAATCACTTACGCTATAGATCATAGGAAGTGTGCAGCCGCAGTATTCATGGATCTGACAAAAAGCCTTTGATACAATCAATCATGACATCCTAATAACTAAATTAGAAAGGTACAGAATAAGAGGATTAGTTCTGAACTGGGTCAAAAGCTACATAGCTGACATGAAGCAATACGTAAAGCTAGGAGAATACACATCTGTCAGTTCATATATTATGTGCGGAGTACCCCAGGGGTCAATACTGGGACCAAAACTGTTCAACTTGTATATCAATGATATCTCCAAAGTCACGAAAGAGCTTAAAGCTGGTATTATTTGCGGATGATACCACTGCTTTTTGTTCTGACGGGAGTAGAGACGAAATCATTAGAAAGGTCAGAGAAGAAATGGTCACACTAAAAAGATGGTTTGATGATAATAGATTGTCCTTGAACCAAAGTAAAACTAAAATAATGCTGTTTGGTAACAGCAGAAAGGATACATGCCAGCAAATACAAATAGACGGTTTAGACATTAAAAGGGTGAAGGAAAATACATTTCTGGGGATCACAATAGATGAAAATATGAGCTGGAAGCCTCATATTACAAATATACAACATAAGGTGGCAAGAAACATTTCAATACTGAACAAAGCAAAATTTGTTCTCAATCAGAAATCACTCCATACTCTTTATTGCTCTCTGGTTTTACCATATCTTACTTATTGTGTGGAAATATGGGGTAATAACTATAAAAGCAATCTTTACTCGCTAAATGTACTGCAAAAAAGGTCAGTAAGGATAATTCATAATGCCGCCTACAGAGAACATACTAACTCCTTATTTCTAAAATCACAAATACTTCAACTTGCTGATATAGTTCATCTTCAAACAGCTAAAATAATGCATAAGGCTAAAAATAACCAATTACCTAAAAATGTCATCCAATACTTCGCTACCAGAGAGGAGAAATATGATCTCAGGGAAGAACAAAATTTGAAACACTTATATGCTAGGACAACATTACAAATCCATAGCATTTCAGTATGTGGAATCAAACTATGGAATGGATTGAGTAAGGAAATCAAACAATGCACAACGATGAGCCAATTCAAGAAACAATACAAGCAGTTGATGTTTGCTAAATACAAGGATGAAGAGTCTTGAACCAGTCATGATGTGCTATATTTATCACTATATTGACAATTACTATGGTACCCATTATGACATTGTATGGTCATATCACCTCGTACTTCGCTACGTGACAAAAAATAAAACAAACAAACAAACAAATGTTTATACAAAATACAAAATAAAAATTTATAAAAAATTAAATTATATTAGGGAAGCAGGAAGTGACCAAATGTAACAGTTACTGATTGTAAAAGTACCAGATGGAGGGGTAGGATTTAATAAGCTTTGCTTCTTCCTACTCCTTTTGGACATGTGGAACTGTGAACTGATTACCATTTTATTACATCTAACAGAAGAAACGTTTTCCAGCCAGTCGGTAGGGTCAAAGACCACTGTGCTTTTATTTGACTCTTTTAATGAGTTCCACCGATTATTGCCTGAGCATTGCCGAGTGAACCACAAGCTGCAGCTGGAGGATTTTTATTTATTTTATTTTAAGTAAAAAGTATCAGTGTCAGTATTGAAGCTGGCCCTTTATTTGCTTGGCATCGATCCGATCCCAATTTGCATCTATCAGCCAGTTAGTTGACAACAATCACTGTGTGAGCTTGTGGAGCTTTAAATGCTCAACCCAAGCCCAGCGAGAGAGTCTGAAGTAGTGACGTCATCCTTTAATCAAGAATCCATTACTGGGCCATCATCAGTGTGCGTTTCACTTGCCACAACAATGGTGGGGTTATTAAACAGAAGGCTTGTAAACTAGTTTCGCTTAACACCTTCTTGTATTATACGTCGTTTTATAGAAGCGGAAACCTCGTCTAAAGAAAACGTTTATTTGCATTCGGACAGCTGTGGCCAAAGAAGACACCAAAATAAAAAAGGATCTGGCTGGCCTTTGTCCCAAAAACTAATGATTGCCTCCTAGTCGCTGACTACCCCTGTCCGAAACAAACTATCATCCAGTCACACACGGACACATATGGAGCAATGCTACGATATTTAGTTGAGGTAAAGTCATGTCTGACCTGTTTAACATCTCGCTTGAGGTCAGGAAGTCCAAACTGCGTCCGTAAGTGCGGTCCAACGTCGTCGAGTCGCTTCACTTGACTTCGCCCAATAAACCACTTTATCCGAGCCAGGGCCACTAGATAAAAACTAGGCAAGGTGACAAAAGGCCAACAGCTGATCACAGTCACTACCCATTAATCCTCACCCAGCCAGGTTCTTTCCTAACAGCTGACAATGACAGCAAAGCGTTGAAGATGTTGCCTGGTCGGTCTAGCAGGCAAGCGCCATGTTTGCTGTCTTGTATGTCTTGTCCTGTCAAATGCCGCGTTGCGTTCACGATCCTCGGAAAACACGAAGGCGGACATGCGCAAACCCATTTGGCTAAAGACGTTATATTTGGTGGATTTTTTTGTACTTAAAACCTACATGTTTCATTTAATAGGCAGAATTTAGTCTGATATAAGACAAAAGTAGAAATATGCCAGAATTATGCCTCCGTGTCACTCTGGCCATGTTAACATTAAAATGTTCATCTGTACAACGTTTTTTAAATATGGGTTTTAATTTTGGGGGAAAATACGATACCAATGTTTTTTTTTTGTATTATTGGTGGCCCGATATTATTAGCCATCCCTAATTATAATTTCAAATAGTGTTGAATTTAATATACTGGTATACAATATAAATAATTAGAATAATTTTATCACTATAACTTTATTTTTAATTATTTAAATTCAATATATTATATTAATTCATTCATTTTCTACCGCTTTTTCCTCACGAGGGTCGCGGGGGGTGCTGGAGCCTATCCCAGCTGTCTTCAGGCGTAAGGCGGGGTACACCCTGGACTGGTCGCCAGCCAATCACAGGGCACATATAGACAAACAACCATTCACACTCACATTCATACCTATGGACAATTTGGAGTGGCCAATTAACCTAGCATGTTTTTGGAATGTGGGAGGAAACCGGAGTACCCGGAGAAAACTCATGCATGCACGGGGAGAACATGCAAACTCCACACAGAGATGCCCGAGGGTGGAATTGAACCCTGGTCTCCTAGCTGTGAGGTCTGTGCGCTAACCCCTAGACCACTGTGCCGCCCAATATATTATTAATAATTCATGAATACATATATTTTTAAAATTCTAATACAATTTAAAATATTAGGAAACAAATATTTTTCACATATACAATATAAATCAAATTAATTCATAAACAATAGTGAATAGGAAGACTAAATGACCAAACCAGTATATGAAAACCAGAGTATTTATTTCTGATACAAACAATATCTAATACAGACGTCCGGGCTTAATTGCATTCCCTGTATGCCAACAGTACGTTGGGTCTTAGTACAGCGCAGCTGCTAAAAGAACCCTTTCTTTCCCTACCCGGCTTTTTAGACATTTCAAGATTGTGCAAGACGTGGACCAATCAGCACGCGCCGCCGCCCTGGTTTCAGCATCACCGACCCATCTCTGTCTTTCTTGTCAGCAAGGACGATGCCAGGACGTCTGGAACGTTCTGCGATTTCTTGTGCTGTAAACAAGCCATATCATGCATACCAGATATCTCCTGCCTTGGTTATCACTCGAGTTCTCTTGTGTGTGTGTGTGTGTGTGTGTGGTGACAAGGGTCACACTAAGTTTGTCAGTACTTGTGAAACTATGTGCTTGATTTTAACTTTATTGTTAGTTAGCCAAAATATGAGCAAATACCTTCAATAGGTATAATATTATTATATCATATATTTCATATTTAAAAATATATATGATTGAATAATTTATGCATTTTGTCGATGTTCCCATCAGGGTTATGCTGCTTCTTCTAGGTTGGATGCGTGCAGGATATTTTTTCCTGCTCCGTGACAGTCTGTTTGCACACACAGAGCCAGCTGACAAAGCCAATTACAAGTACAGTCGTAAATCAGTCCTACGTACTCTAGATAGTCTGGAAAGTACTTCACACAGGCACAGTTCAAATGAGGGGATCCACAAACAGTTTGAGTTTGGCGCCCCCTAGACACAACCAATCTGTTACTACACCAGCTACCACATGTACAGTACGTAATTTCACTTTAATAATCACTTTGCTTATTTGCATGGGTGCAAATGACATGATAAATAATGACTTACGTTTGCTGTCTTTAATGATACATAAAGTCAATAAATGAATGCCCAAAAGCAACTTCATTAATAGTTCCTATCATTACAAATGGATGTTTCTGTTTACATTTTATGACCTTCTGGTATTTGTGTTTTTACATTTACAATCTTTGATGGTAAAATGTATTAATGCACAATCAAATTCACTGTAAAATCCCCTTTTATAATGAAGCAAGGTGACCCGTACATTGATCTTTTTTGCACATGTCACAGCCCTGCAGTCACATCAGCTGTAATAAGTCAATCCGTTTTTCCGAGCTGAGCCCACCGACTGGATTGTCTCTCTCAGTTTCTGCTCCCAGTCTGTGCACCAGTTCGCGCTGCGTTCCAGGTCCTGGTAACGTGATGCTAACGTGTCCAAAGCTCTGACGGCTTCAGGTAGGTCAAAGGTCAAGCCAGCTTTCCGTACCGCTGCTTGGAACTTGGCTGGGGATGCTGTGGCGATGTAGCACCTGAAACAGATGAGTCGGCGTTGTGGAGATGGAGATGTACTGTAACATTGCTGTAGAATTCATATGCATCAAATAGAAACAAACTTACTAAATAGAAAGCAACACAATTTGGTATTGATAGTTTGAATTGATTGGGTGAGTTTCCCTTTAAATCATTGATTGTGACTGTGATCACAATAAATCCAATATAGTAAACAGAATAAGTGAAAATAAGCCATACGTGACACTCATGCTCGTGTGTTACTATAAATGTGTTCCCTACAGGAGCAGAGTGAGTGGCAGACAGGAAGTTGTCTGGGGTTCAGAGTTGAGTTTCAGCTTGCCGCCGGTTACGGCTGCAACAATAGCCCGTGGTAGGGATTGGTGTGCCTGGTGTGAGATCAAACCTGCAATAAAAGCCTGTTATTCCGGCAATCGAGTCTGGTGGTTGTGTGTCTCACCAAACAGTACAGTAACATTACTGACACCTTCTGACCAGTGTAGAATACATCATTTGAATGCCTTATACTTACATTTTACTGAGTGAACAAAATTTAACAGGGAACAAAGGGAACAAAGGGCGCACTTACAAGAAGTGTAAAGTAACAACAAAAAGTGTAAGTGACAGAAGGTCGACAAAAGAATGGAAAGTAGCAACAAAGAAAAAATGACACAAGCAACTTAGCATATAGACGTACCATACAGGCGTAGAGCGCAAACACAGACAGTGAGCACATTACACATTTAGTCATTTTTATGTTTGAAAATGCTTCATTTAGGCACAAAAAAGACATTTGATTAAATATGCATATTATTAGGCCGCATTCAACCACAAAACAGCATGATTTAATAATCAATAACTACGTGGGTGCCAAGTGGCTAACGATTGGCCAATTCAATTACTCAACCCTCCAAAAACCCTTCTCTTTTTCCACAAAATAATCGTAAATAAATATTATCACATGTAACAATATGACCAACACAAACAACACGCACAGTTGTGAAAACAAATATCACGCTAGTACACATGTCATTACTATTGGGACTGCCCACCCCTAGAAGGCAAAGACTCTAAAACAGGGGTGCTCACACTTTTTCAGCATGCAAGCTACTTTTAAAATGACCGAGTCAAAATGATCTACCCACTACAAAAATGCAAAACATCTATTTATTTTCAAATGTATTGAGGATTATTTGTACGTACAATGTATGTTGATGTACCTTACATAACCAAATGAGCCAATATTGCAAAACACACATAATTAACTATTAACATTTTTTGTAATTACCTGAGTTTACTTTGATGACTTGCACTGAATTGAACCAGCCAGGGATGCATAGTCCGGACAGTAGCTGCTGATAGCCAGCCTCAAGCACACTTCCAAATGTTTATCAGTCATGGATAATATCCGTATCATAATATCCGTATAATATTCCATATCCGTATGGAAGTGATATGTTTTTTGCCTTTTTACTTGGTCCAGCTCCTTCACTCATTTTAGTGACCATAAACTTTAGCGAGGGCTTAAAATCTCGCAATTCGCCGACTAGCTTAGCACTTTGCATCGTTGTTTACGCATGAGCGGTGACCTAAAGGTCAAAATTCAGTTGTCATCTGACTGGTTGTCCTGTATGTCAATCAAGTAACGGGGATGGATGATAGGCTGACATCGTAAGTTCTGCTGCACTTAGAGACGTTGTTTGATTTGATTGGTCACCCGAAGGGCAACATTCAGTTGTCATCTGAATGGCTGCCCTGTATATCAATCAAGTGACGGCATTGATGCTGGGATGATATTTTTTTAATGTCACGCCGCGATCGACCAGCGATCGACCAGTACCACCTCCGCGATCGACCGGTAGATCGCGATCGACTTAATGAGCACCCCTGCTCTAAAAGCATCCACAAAGACAAAATGAGGGAGTCGTTGTCGTGCAACGCCATGGGGAACGATACTGCACACGTTGAATGTGGAAAGTCTAACCTGGGAAGATTGGCACTGTGAGGACGGTGGTAGTGATGCCATACAGCCACGGCTGTGTGCGGACACAGCACATACTGGTTGTCCTCCCAGCATCTCCTCATTGTCTCCACGATGCCGTCATCGCTCACTGTCCCAGTGGACACAATAAGAGACAACTAGCAGTAGAAAAGGAAAGGGACAAAGACAATGTCGATGAAATGTACTGTGAACAGCGGTTAATGAAGCAGGAAGTATAGCAGGTGAAGAACATCCAAATAGCGGGTACCAGTTTGTGGTGCTTGTCAAGCAGAGTATGTGAATGTGAATGCTGGAAATCCTCCATCATGTCCTTCACCAAAGCACCATCTCTACCCAGAAGCAGCCAGAACACTCGCTCCATGTTATACGGGTCCTGAGTTACAAACGGCAGCACAGTCGCACTCAGACCTAGACGAGCACTGATCCCGAGTGCAAAACTGCGGTACCTGGATGTCGATGGCAGGAGCCAGTGTCTGTGTGACGTTAGCTGCCATGCTAAAATCACCAGAGGTTACCGTCCTGTGCACAATGTCATTGGCATTCACCATGGCCACCAACTTCAGGGGCAATCCCATTTGCTTGACAATGAAGGCAGCTGGGATGGACGAATAACCAGAGAAATAGAACGTAAAGTGCTCCATCGCAGTCAGACAATCCATGAAAAATTCCCAGCAAATTGTGTTGTTCCCAAAAACAAAAAATTGAACCCTGGTCTCCTAGCTGTGCGCTAACCCCTAGACCACCGTGCCGCCCCCACCAACTAATGTTTAACTTTATTTATTAGTTACATTGTTTGTTTCTCATATTGTTAAATATTTCAGCTTAATGCTACTGGAATGATGTCAAATTTTGTCATAATATTATATGTCATAATGTCATTCTCATAAAAAGTTGAGCTTTTTTCGCTTCATATTTTGACTTGACTTGTGTAAAATTTTCCATATATTTTTTTTTACAATTTACTTGTTAAATGCTATTTTTAGAATGTGACATGGGCCAATAAAACAGCCATGCCCTGCACTTACTTGAGGGGGTAAGTGAAAGTGCAACAGTGCACATCAATACCTGTAAGGTTTCCCGCCCCTCCAGTAGGCACCACCACCTCGAGTTCAGGCATACAAGCCTCCATGTCCTCCACATCTGTGAGCCGCAGGTACGCATAGATGAAATGGACCAGCTGGATCATAATACGAGACCAGTTCACTGAGTTGAGGCTCATGAGGCCATGAGACTTTACAAGTTCCTGATCGGCAAACAGACGACGCAGAGGCTGTTCAATGTCATCAGATGAGCCGTCCGCTTTGATAACACACAACAAGTGGAATTATTATTCATATCCTCAATTATTTCCTCTACAACATAGGATGGTGGAGAACAGACAGCTGTTCTCCACCATCTTTACCTGCAAAAACGTGAATGTTATCCTCCAGACAGGTGATCATGTGTTTCTCTTGGATATGGCTAATACGTCCCCGAGGGTAAACCACCACCACATCCAGGCCAGGAGTACCTTTTGCACTCTGGGTGGCCGAGCCACCTGTGTCACCTGATGTACCTACATGGAAAGCAGAAAAGAGAGTGCAATGGTGGCACTTCACAAAAAGTGCATGCATGGGCACAAAGTTGAAGGGCCCTAATTTTGTAGACCAGGCGCAGGCGCAGGCACAGTGCACCTGCCCTGCGCTGTGCCAACGGAGTGTGGCCAGTGCACTTTGCAATTTTCGTGAATAGCGCAGTCCGGCGCAGTGCCGCGCACCCATGCCTCCCACCGGTGCAAGTGGCAAAGAGGGAGGAGAGAAGGCATGACAGGGTTTAACACAGACAAGTGCAATCTTAACCAATCAAATCAACGCCTCTCATTGCCTTTAAATGCACTGGACTGGATGCGCATCAAAACTGCGCCACGCTGCACGCCATCTTATGCTGCGCCACAAAATTAGAGCCCAAAAAAACCAAGGACTCATGTGATCATATAATTTTAACTGTGCTCCCAACTCCCTTGACATCATCAACCAGCTCCTCCGTTGTCATTGTGGGCTGCTCCCTCACCTTTCTCACAATCATCCTTACCCCAACCAGGTAAGATTTCACCTGCACAGAGCTCCAAAGTGAAGGTAATTGACTGTTTGGACTGTCATGGGTTTCTTCCATTTATCAGAGACTGTACCAGTAGTGTTCTCTTTCTCACCAAGCTTCCTGTAGTGCATTCCAGTCTTGTGCTGGTCAACAATCTTGTTGTTGGCGTTGCAGTGCCTTCCAGTCTTCTTCAGGTCCAAACTGGTATCAAACAGGTATCAAACTGGCACTGCCATCCTTCTATTTTTCAGTATGTGGCCCGAGCTGGAAAAAGTTAGCACACCCCTAACCACTCTTAACCTAACGTGCGTGTCTTTGAGAGGAAACGGGAAACGTGCTTAAGCACATTATTTTCTGTAAAATTGAAACTAAAACATGTACGAGAGGCCTCGTTTTACGATGTTTTGTGGCTACAAATGTGCTCCTATAAATTAATTCAATTTGATTTACAAAAAAATGCTGGTTCGAACACGCCGAGGACCTCGATCAATTGATTCTGTTGCTTTCATACCAACAAGAACAGTGGCTCTGCGTCTCTCTTTCTGCAGGAAGTAGCCAAGAAATTGCATGGTGCAGGTTATAGCCAGGTCCTTAAAAGCTAAGGTGTCCCCATGGAAGAGCTCCAGGATTGTCAGGCCATCCTTCAGCTTGACAGCTCTGATCACATCCGGCACAGAGAATCCACACAAAGCAGAGCCAACAAGGACTGAGACAGAGAACAGGAAACCATTTTTAGTGTGATACATGCTATCAATGTGACTTTTTGACACTGATTTCACCTTCCAGGTCCTTTCTGGGAATGAGATGAGAAGGAATGAAGATAGAAGCTACCTCCATCACCAGTTTGGGATACGACAGCCCACTCCAGTGCCTCAGAGTTACGGGGCTCAATGTGGGTATACTCTCGGGCATAAACATCCCACCATCAGGAGCATAACCTGAAAACAGCACATCCCGGAAGTCCCATCCCTGGACTCCACCGCGAGTACTGCAATACTTCATTCCGTCAAACCTGGGAGCACCAAAGAATATTATGCTAAGCTGTGGCCCAAAATATACAGTACATTTTACAGAAAGTGGCAAATTCTGTGTTTTAACTATTATTAATGTAAAAGGTAAAACTATGTGTTGCTGCTGATCCGTGTTGTAGAAATGAACAAAGTAGCCAAACAGTAATACATAAACATATAATTATAATATAAATAATATAATAATAATAAATACATTAATATACTTCTTCTTTCTCTTTGGGCTTTTCCCTTCAGGGGTCGCCACAGCAAAACAATCTCCTCCATTCAAGCCTGTCTTCTGCATCTGTCTCTCTCACACCAACTACCCTCATGTCCTCCTTCACTACATCCATAAACCTCCTCTATGGTCCTCCTCTACGCCTCCTACCTGGCAGCATCCTTCTACCAATATATTCACTCTCTCCTCTGGACGTTTCCAACCATCATAGCTTGGTCTCTCTGACTCTAAAGGAACTATTAATATTACAACTGTTTAATATATCAGGTTTAGCTGTGAGCTGGAGATCAAACTGTAGAAGGATAATATTTATTCTCTTTCCTATAAAACCTAAATTTAAAAAATATATATTTTTGTTACTTTTCTGTGCGACGCAAACATGAGACCACGTGACACAACCAGGAAGTGTGAGGAAAGCTAGACCATCTGAATTCACCAGGCTGTTCGGGGCTGGGGCAGGAGCCTACGAACGTCTGGGCTTCGTAGACCGGGTAGGTAGTAAGATGCATACCCGGAATTCAAACACAGCCATAGATAGACGCCGCATTCAGTAGGTTCGTCAACTGCTGCAATACGTCAAAGTCGCCGCCATATTGGATGAGTCAAGGCTGCGCTGTAAATGAATACAATTCAATGCGCTCTCTCAGAAGGCACCTTTCGACAAAGAAATGTATGTTTCCTCTCGTTTCATTTATCCACACAGCCACTGACATACTCCGAGAAACAGACAGGCACCAAAAACAATCACGTTGTACAAAAACAATGACATTTTTGGTGCCGAACTGTTTTCCAGGTAAACTAGTGCGTATGTGGAAAACATAGACGAGAGGAATCCACTTAAATGTCTTTGAAGAAATGTGCTTTATCAAAGTATGTATATTTACTTGCATACGTTTACAGTACAGCCTTGGCCGATCCAATATGGCGGCGACGTTGACGTAGGCCCGCCGCTCAATGCGGCGTCTATCTATGTCATTGGATGTGCCACCAAAGCGATGGAGACCTGTTAAAACAAGCATAACACAAACCAAGGTAGGCAGTCTTCATAGATATCTATCACCCCCGTTTGCTTGGCTAACCTCCGTTTTGTTCCTTAGACTCGCAGCAGCGTCACGTTTGTTTGCTTTTGTTTAGGATCATGTATATGATCATGTATACGTATGCGTTGATGTGGGTTTCTCCCTGTCCACCATAGTAAACTGTATAAGCAGGAACGCGTACACACTGTACTTGTACTTGTACGTTACGTTACGTTACGTTACATACATTTCCATGTCAAGATCCCCAGTCAGCGATTTTTGGACTTTCTTTTTACTTACAAAGTAACGCCTTCGCCAACCCCACCGTATCCTCCTCGTCTGTTTGGACTTTGTGTGGAGTTTCCACACAATGCCGTGTGGGACGGGTCGGGTCGAGCCAAATATCTATACTCATTGATACCAGCATCGGCTCGATACTGGCGTGATGAGGTCAATATTTGTCAGGTGTCGGTTGTTTTTATTTTTTACGGATCTGTATGTGTTTTTGTGTTGTTCAACAATATTGTATATATGTACATATATAATCATAATCAGTATCCAGCCAACAGTAACAAAACTGGGCCTTAAGATCAGCATCCTGAGCCAAAAAAGGACAAAAGAATGAATTAAATTTATCCAATCCTTCATTTTAATGCAGTATGTAAAAAAATATATGTACAAGTATTAACACTGGCAACAATGAAAATGTGTATCATCAAATTCACAACATGCAACCCGATACATTTTTGAGTACACTGAACACAAGACTGCGTCTAAAACAGGGGTGTCCAAACTTTTCCCATCGAGGGCCACATTCTGAAAAATGAAACGATGTAAGGGCCACTTTGATATTTTGGCTACATTTATACTGCAGGGTAAGAGGTCCAATTGAAAACGTATGTTTTATGTGAAAAAATGCACCATGTCGATGTGAACGTGATAATATTTATAAATAAATTATACATATTTTAAAATATATATTGAAAAAAATATTGAAACATAATTATTGTAAAATTACTGCTGATTTTTGCTGTTTTTTAGTAAGTTTTCTTTTTAAATTGTTCTTTATTTTTAGAATTGTTGAATTATTGTTGATTTGAATTGTTGATTATAGAATTGTATTTTTTTTTATGTACACTTATCCAAGCTGTACACTGACTGCATCTTTTTTTTTAGTGTTGTCTCATGAAAATATATAAAATATTTGCAGAAATGTAAGGAGTGTACTCCCTTTTGAATCCTTTCCAATTGCACATTGTTCATTCCTTGAACACCAACCGTCACTGACCAAGCGGCTCATTTGCTCTGGAACAAAGACATTTACGTACATTTGGACTTAAGCAAAGATAATAAATACTGGAGCAGACTTGAATGGGATGCAGATCTTACATCAGGAAGGATTAAGTACAGCCTGATCCGGCCTCTTCCTGCGGTAGCTGCTGTGTACGACTAATTGACAAGTGGCCCCTGGTATGCTTCATTGCTCCACCCTGTACGGAACGTGAGGGAACCATGGCAATTGACGCGAGAAGGGGAGAGGTCTGGAGCTGAATTTTGTTTAATAATTACAACAGTCACTTTTATTGCTAATGTTGATCCATCAACAAAGGGGAACGGTTGCTGAGGTGTATGTCAATGGCATCTGTTTTTTGGCACAATTGGCACAAAATTGAAACAAAAAAAAGCAGTAATTTTACATGAACAAATTGAAAATATTAAGAGAAAAGAGTTGTAGTCTCATGTGAAAATCCTCGGTTTTATGAGAACAACATGAAAAATTAAGAGGAAAAACATTATTTTAGTAACAACAGCACAAATGGAAACAACAATTTATGAGAATAAAGTTAACATACTCCTAGAAAAAAGTAATTGTAAACACTTCATTATTTTAGATTAAACTTACACTACGACGAAAAAACACCACTTTTGTAGCATGAGTTGAAATATTAAAGATGACAAATGATTACTTAAGAAGAAAGTCAAAATATTGGGAAAATTTGATTTAAAAAAACACAAATGGGGGAAAAGGGTGAGCAAAGTTATATATACTACTAATATATTTATTAGTAGCGGAGGTACAACAAAGCAGAGATGCATTTTCTTTTCTTGAAATATATAACTAGTTAGCATATTTACATGTGTTGCTTTACAAAATATCAAAGTGACCCTAACTTTCTTACATTTTCCAATGTGGAAAAGGTTGAAATAGCTCTGGTACAATGATTCCACCTTTGAAAAAGAAGGGTTCCAAAAAAATGAAGGCCATGCATGCCCACGAGGGAGGAGTGTAGTGTATGATGTATCACAACTTGCATGATACAGTATACTGTAGTGACACCTTTCATTCTGTCAAAATAAAATTTCAATTCCTTGTGGGTCTAAAAGGCACAATACTGAAGTAGCAACCATCATTCATAATAACAAATCATAACAAAAATGCCACTCCCATCCCTTCATGATTATCTTTGTACTACTGCTAGTAATGACTTATATTGAAAACATTCAAATGTTTAAAAAGAGCACAACCACCAAAAACTAAGGAAAGGGACAAAACAACTCATTTATTATGCTTCCAAATGCCGTTTGGATAAAAGCTTGGCTCTGGAATGTTTTCATCACTTACCAATTGAACTGTCACTGCAAACACTGACGACTGTGGACAACAAGCGATGGCAGAGAATGACCACAGGGACTCCTCTTCCCATAATGCACTGTGATACCCTTCCTGATCACCACAATGTTCCTTCATTCAAGTTCTCTTTGGCCGCTCCCACTGACCAAACACCAGATCGTCCTGTTAAAAGTCAATAGGCGTCTTTTTCCCCAACACGTGCGTGGAGGTCCTTAAACAGACAATGTTTTGGTCGACGTCTGCCCTCGCACTCACCACATAAGAGTGGAGGCAACAGCTGGAACTGATTATGAGTTATCCTGCAGTTCTTTGGCCTTCATCAAGATGGTGTGGACATCTGAGATGGGATAATCCTGACACAAAC
Organism: Doryrhamphus excisus; assembly: GCF_030265055.1. Lineage (NCBI taxonomy): Eukaryota > Metazoa > Chordata > Actinopteri > Syngnathiformes > Syngnathidae > Doryrhamphus > Doryrhamphus excisus. The sequence continues at coordinate 17,745,891 of NC_080467.1, forward strand.
ACCAAAGTTGTAAATATATTAGATGCAAAGTATATTTTTTTTCAAGCTACCAATACTAACAACTTTTGCACTTTTCAAATGCACAAGTGAATTCGGGGGAAGATACAACAAGAAAAGGAGCACTTGATTTGCTCACCCTAACTCACCGAGAGCACAATATGGTTATAATCTAACCACAATGGATCACTTTGGGTTTTTTTTATTGTTATCACTAATCAGTATTTTTTCATGTTATTAGACTTAGCGATTATAATGGCCGCCACACACAGTAGGTGACAAACGACTGAGATTGGCGAAACTCACCGGCAACACTTAGCGAACCATGAACACAGGAGGCGATAGCGACTGTAGCCAGCGACACCGGTGAGTGATGTGTTCACATTCAGATAGAATTGTATGAGACTCCCATGGTTTTGATGATGTAAACACACCCAGTATTTTTTTAGAATATAAAAAAATATATATCAATTTTTTTGAAATGTCAAATTGTTCCGGAAAATCTGACACGCCATGTATAGCGTACTGATTTAGCATCCTGTCTGCTCATTGGTCGATGAATGAAACTCCCCCATGTCCTCATCTGGGTGAAACCGACAAAAACATTTTTCAACTTTCTGGGAATGCTTTGCAAGCCAGCGTGTGCACGATGATATGCACAAACACAAACTTTTATTGGCCCAAATTTCTTGTGTCACTTGGCTGAATGGTGACACGGGAAATTTGCCCTATCACGCAGGTTCCATTTAAAATGAATAGAGTAAATGCAATGCCGCCTCCCGTGTGTGGCGCCCATTATTCCTCATATTGGCCCAATAATTATCAGTCTAATATTTATTGTGTAGTATTGTGTTGTATTGCGTATATGGCTGCATGGCGACCGAGTGGTTAGCGCGCAGGCCACACAGCTAGGAGACCGGAGTTTGTTCCATAGAAAAATGGCATGAACATGGCAACAATGGCATGAGTGAGCCCTTTTGTCAGTCATACAGTCTCTTTGCTTTGGTGGGTGGAGGCGGGGCCAGTAGCATACACACAGAGTGCAGAAGAGTGGAATATAGTAGAAATGAAATGGGTAGATTGCAATATATTGTCATATGTTTTACTTTTAATACAACTGATGACCCAAAATCAGAGACAGCATTGGCGAAGGTGTTCCGTGCACCCTCCAAACGAGTCATATACAGACTGAAAATGATGTACTATAAGATGACCAATCACAGCCCTTTATGCAGTAACATAACCCAAACTGAAGTATTCCAAAACATACCCACCTGCAGTAATCTCATATTTACTGTGAAGTCTCCTGCCAGAATGTTGTCTCGGATCAGTCTGTGAAGGTCAAGTCAAGAGGAAATACGGATAATGTGAACAAGTGTTTAGTGAAGCTCGGGGTAAACAGGCTGACATTCTCACATGAGCATGGCACAGCAAACCAGGATGAGGAAGTGGAAGCGGTCCTGGTCGGAGAACAGAGTGTCCCAGATGCGGATGACATCTGGCAGGAGGAACTCTTGTGATAACAACAGGGTCAGCCAGCGGAAGGTGAAATACTGAGGTTTGATATTCTGTTCTAGCTGAGGGCAAAGAAAAAGGAGAAAAGCCATGAATACCCCCATCTGAACTACAATCAAGAAAAACAGGAACTGCATTTTGATCTTGATGTTCCTCCAACTTTCTCCAGTTCACTTTTTGGGTTTTGCTTTGTTTTTGACTTTGGCTACTTTCAAAACACACATATTTGCCTGTGTTAGAAAAATGTCAAGAAGAGTCCACATACTAGAAACACACTGACTGGTTGTCATGTACCAGTCGATGTGTTTCTATGGACTATTCTGTTGTCAAATAACATTTAAAAGCTGGGGTTGTCAAACAGATTAATCTGTTTTTAAATTAATAGTGATTAATCACCATTTGCAACTATGTAAAACATGCCCATTTTCCTGTATTTTGACCAGAAAGACCAAATATATTGACCAGATATATATTTGGACATTGACAAAAGTTCTGTTTTACCTGTGTCGTGAAAGCTATTCCAATTATTGAGGGTGTCTGATATTGTCTTTATTGCCAAAAACAGATATGCCGATTGTACAGTTTTCAATTTCCGATACTAATATGTCTCCAGTGGGAGAATGTACACATACTGTATGTGTTATATACAGCATTTTTTATATATTTGTTTTCAAAAACATCCTGCACTAATATTGCATTTTTATGCTGATATCAGGCCGATAATTATCAATACTCCTACCAATTAGTTATATCATGGACATGGGTATAATGTGCAGACTGTCAGCTTTCATTTGCTGGTATCCACATTCAAATTGGATGAAGAATTTTCGAGTTTCAGCTCTTTAATGTATGCCACCCCATTTTAAAAAGTAATTGGACACTTGGCAGTTGTGGGAAGTTCCTTTGTTATGTCATTACCAATTAAACATAAAAGGTATGGAGATTATTTGAGGTATAGTGTTTGCATTTGGAGGATTGTGCCCGTAAAAACAACATGCAATCAAGGGGGGCTCACCAAGCAGGTGAAATCAAGCCATCTTGCAAAATCTGAGAAAATCCATCTGTGAAATTGCAATAGGAGTACAAAAATGACAGATTAAACCAAGATCAACCTCTCCCAGAATGATGGCAAGAAAAAAGTATAGAGAAAGCATGGTGCAGCTCTGGATGCAAAGCATATTGTGTCCTTTGTAAAACATGGCGGAGGCAGTGTGATGCTCGGGCATGCATAGCTGCCAGTGCCACTGGGTGACTAGTGTTTACTGACACAGGTCACAAGGGTTCAGAGACATATGGTCTCAAACCCAGCCAAACAGCCATACTACAGATGGATAATGACCCAAAACCCACTGCCAAAGCAACCCAGGACTTTATCAAAGCAAAGAAGTAGAATATTCTTGCATGGTCAGGTCAGTCACCTGATCTCAACCCAACTGCAAACCACTGCTGTGCAAGCATGGCAGAGCATTAAAGAGGAAGAAACGCAGAAAGAATCTGCATGAGCTCAAGACTTCAGGCAGTCATTGTCAGGAAAGGGGTTTCCAACCAAGTATTAGAAAAGAACAATTTACTTTCAGTTATTTCAATTGTCCAATTACTTTTGAAACTCTGAAATGAAGGGGTTGTGTTGGGAAAAATGACTATGTTCACTGAATTCAAGCTGAAAATCTGCACTTAAAATACATCTGAATTGTGTCATTTAACATTCATTGTGGTACTCTATAGAACCAAAGCTACAAAAACCTTTGTCTCCATCCAAACATTTATGGCCCTAACTGTATGTAGCTCCAAATAGCTCCAAATCAAATCAGGGCTGTCTGACCTTTTTCCAGTGAGGGCCACATAGTTAACAAAAAAATGCAAGGGCCACTTTGGTATTTTGTAAACAACACATGGAGCTCTGCTAAAAAGTGGGCCAACAGAATCAGAGAGAATGTCATAATTGTGTTTTTGATGTGAATATGTTTTTTTCCTGGCTTGCCGCATGTTCATGGTTGTGTTTTTTTATCTTGTTCTTTAAACTAAATCTGGATCTTTTAACTACTGAGAGGATGGCCTGAATAGCATGACTTTGTTCTTAGTTTCTCTGGAAGAAGACCTGACTTGACTCAGAAGGCTTGTTCTTACCAGCTTGAGATAGAGCTCCAGATCTTTCTCTTTGAGCATGGAGTACACACTCTCCATTTTGTACGTTATGCCGCACTGAGAGTCGTCGAGGCTCTTGATGAAGTTGTCTCTGTTCTCCGACATTAGATTGGTGAAGCAGAAGAACGTGTCTGCCTCTGCATGCTCTGCAAAGTACAAACAGTCCCATGTGCGTCAATGTTTGATCCACCTCAGAGCAAATGCAAAATTCATTGAAAGCAAAGGCATGCCATGCAAATGTTTCCACATTTTCGTAGTATTTCCTCTAAGGGTGTGGAAAAGAATCGATATTAATTGATACACCGATGCGCATGCGAGTGAATCAGCTCATTTACTGGGTATGGATGCAATTGACGCGTGAAATCTAGATTCATCACGATGCGTTTGTGGGTATCAGTAAAATTTGATGCAAGTGCTGTTTTATTAATGTTCAACTTCACTCCATATGCTGTTCCCAAGTTGCAATGAATGCATCATCATTATTTGGTGTTTTGTATTGAACACGGACGGAAGCCGTGAGGCACATACAACTACTAGTAAAACAGCATGGACTTTCGCACGTACTAAGCAGCAGCAGTATGTTTTTCAGACAGGAATATAAACAAACATTGATTCCAACTGTTGAAAGTGTCACTTTAACTTTGTTGTTGCTGCATACTGTATTTTTACAGCAGTAATTGTTTAATTGTTTGACTCCACCACTGAACCACTGCTATTGTAATTGCATAGCTGATTTGAAAGTGTGAGGAAAATCGTCTTGAAAAGTTGTTGAAGATTGTTGAGTTTTAAGATGGCAAAAAGAATGATCAAGAAGTAGTGCATAGTAAAAAAAGACAAACAGCACTTTAGTTGAATTTACTGCCAAGTGCCTATAAGGAATGAAGCCAAATCCTTTTTGGAGACACATTTTCCCCTTTGCTTATTTGCATCATGTTGAATTGCATCATATCGCAAGAAATTGCACCATATAATATCGGATTGCATTGATTTGAACTAAATGATTATCGCATCATATCGTATCATATCGCATCGTGAAGAGGGTTAATAGTATTGCATCGAATCACCAGAAAATTCCAGGTATCGTTAAAGTGTTGTATCACTTGCAGTGCCATCAAGATGTGTATCCAATCGTCCTCAGTGCTGAGATTCACACCCCTAAATTCCTCCCTTTGTTGAAACATCCACTTTGCAAGTACGCTCATTGTCCCATTGTTATCATTTGTCCTGAAATGAAACCCACATTTTGACCATTTGTGCCGCTTGGGAATCGGTAATGATGTTGCCATGAATGTTGCATAGCGCCCACTGGAATCGATAAGGCAATGATTCCCAGAAAATTAAACATGGAACGTCTTTAACATTTTCCAGACTATGTGTTCATAGTTTGGCTGGTCCTGTGACTTCGTAGTGGGGTGTGACTTACAGTGGTATGAAAAAGTTTGGGCACCCCTGATAATTTCCAAGATTTTTCTTTATAAATGATTGGTTGTTGGGATCAGCAATTTCAGTTAAATATATCATATCAAAAGAGTGAGTCAATGGTGGGTTGATTGCAGGATGAAGATTAATTTCCTTTAAGCACAGTCGAATGAGTGTTCTTTAGGCGATACATCATGGGAGTTGTTGTTGAATTATATTTATAAATTGTGTCGAAGTATTTGCAATGAACAGTCATTTTTAAGCTCGAAATGGTTCCACGCTACACTTTGCCCTGCACGCTTCATGTTTTCTACTTCTAATATGTCAGCTGGCAGGCGGTTTTCTCTGCTGTCCATAGGCTATATCGCCCCCCGCTGGTGGGATATTTTACTACCGCCACACAGTAAAATTCATTACATTGCTTTCTCGACGCACACTACATGAACTCTGTTTAACACTGTTGAAAAATCAAAAAATATCAATCATCAATTAATCGTGCCCATCCCTAGTTGATAGAAAACATTTGGACATTCCCGGTGTAGCAAAACCAGTGTTAATGTGTTATGTTAACATTGCAGACACCTATGCAGACTGTGGCTGTGTGATATTGTGTAATACAGGGGTGCTCATTAAGTCGATCGCGAGCTACCGGTCGATCGCGGAGGTGGTACTGGTCGATCGCTGGTCGATCGCGGCGTGACATTAAAAAAATATCATCCCAGCATCAATGCCGTCACTTGATTGATATACAGGGCAGCCATTCAGATGACAACTGAATGTTGCCCTTCGGGTGACCAATCAAATCAAACAACGTCTCTAAGTGCAGCAGAACTTACGATGTCAGCCTATCATCCATCCCCGTTACTTGATTGACATACAGGACAACCAGTCAGATGACAACTGAATTTTGACCTTTAGGTCACCGCTCATGCGTAAACAACGATGCAAAGTGCTAAGCTAGTCGGCGAATTGCGAGATTTTAAGCCCTCGCTAAAGTTTATGGTCACTAAAATGAGTGAAGGAGCTGGAGCAAGTAAAAAGGCAAAAACTGGACCAAGTAAAAAGGCAAAAAACATATCACTTCCATACGGATATGGAATATTATACGGATATTGTGATACGGATATTATCCATGACTGATAAACATTTGGAAGTGTGCTTGAGGCTGGCTATCAGCAGCTACTGTCCGGACTATGCATCCCTGGCTGGTTCAATTCAGTGCAAGTCATCAAAGTAAACTCAGGTAATTACAAAAAAATGTAATAGTTAATTATGTGTGTTTTGGAATATTGGCTCATTTGGTTATGTAAGGTACATCAACATACATTGTACGTACAAATAATCCTCAATACATTTGAAAATAAATAGATGTTTTGCATTTTTGTAGTGGGTAGATCATTTTGACGCGGTCATTTTAAAAGTAGCTCGCGTGCTGAAAAAGTGTGAGCACCTCTGGTGTAATAACTTGCCTTCCCACATTAAATGTTTGTTCTTGGTTTTGAATTTTGTGAAACAAATTTCGATATAAAAGCGACTTTGATGTCTTTTCCTCTTCATGATGCATTTTCTGACAGAGGCAACTTGGAAAATACAGTGATTGACACAAAAACGATTATGGTGCCTTTCCCTGCAATGAAGTATTTACTGAAGTGAAAAGCAAAAGATTTACCTTTCCACTGGCTGTTTGGGTCTGTGGCGAATGTATAGTAAATTGGACCAACGATTTCATTCATGCCCTGGACATAGGCAATCCCTGGATTGAGTTTGGCGTAGATGAAGAGGATGCGCTCCACCACCTCCCAATGTGCTTCACTGCCACAGGGCAACACCTCGTATTCATTGGATGGATACAGATTCAATGCCTTTCCAGGGGAGCTGACCTGGGGGGAAATGTAACAAAGCACATTAAGATGCTGGAGTGGCCTAGCCAGTCTGCAAACTTAATCCCAAAGAAAATCTGAGAAGGGAGATGGTACAGTATCTGCAATACAGTATCTTCTGAAAGAAGAAATTCATACATACATTGGTTACTCCACTGCGGTTCCGATTAACAGTTTGTGCTTTCAGGGTGGTTTGCTCCACTCGCCGACGCAGCGTCTCATAATCATTCTGAGGGTCTAAGATAAGTTGGCATGGGTAGTCCGTAGGACGCTGAAAGAAGGCCATGTCTGGATACAGCCTCCTGGAAAATGGAAACATTTGTCACATAGTGCTTCAAGTGGAAGATGTTTAAAATACAGTTTTTTTGTCCATCACTTTAGATGTCATCCCTTCAAAAAGGGAAAATATATATATACTATATATGGCTTGCTTGGCGGACAAGTGGTTAGCGTGCAAGCCACACAGCTCGGTACCCGTGCATGCGTGGGTTTTCTCCGGGTACTTCAGTTTCCTCCCACATTCCAAAAACATGCTAGGTTAACTGGTAAATCCAAATTGTCCATAGGTATCAGGGCTCTACATTAAAAACAAAAATTACTTGCCCATGGGGAATCCTTAAGGTGAGAACTCTTTGCCCGAACTTGCCCGAATATGCTGATAATTCATCAGATAATAGTACTGATGCATTGTATTTGGAGGAATGTCTGAAACGTATGTTAACATGGCATGCCATACTACCTTACACATCGTAGTCGTAGTAAGCAGTGATATTTATAAGTTGTGCACCACATTGAAACATTATTGAATAGACACATTTGTGTACTAGTAAAGTGTTTTTAATAGTGTTTTTTTGCTCAATGGTCAAACAATAATTTGTGAAGGTGAGAAAAATACACAGAGAAATGGAACTGCTAGATTTTGTAGCTTGTGCAAAATCAGCACTTGGTATTGGATCTAATCGGTGGTGTTTCATTGTGACCACTTCAAATTGTCACAGCAATGTGATTCACTCACCTGTGCCATCATTTGATTTGCTGCCGCTAATAAAATACTTGTTTAGGAGGCACTGGTTCATCACTTTTTGCTGTTTTCCTTCACAAGTTGTTGAAGAATTAGACGATGTTGGCAGGGACGCCATGATAGATGTTTTCGTAGTCAAACGATCGCTGATTGGTTGATCGCAAACAAGAACGGGTTTGGGTAAAACACGGATTGTGGATTACGGACCGCGGTCTAAATAAACGAACCCAACAAGAACCGCTTTTAAAAAAAACTCTTGGCAGTATGGCATGCCAAAGTGCACTTGCCCGACGGGAATATCACTGATTGGATTTACTTTCCCCAATTTTGTTTTAACTTGCCCCGGGCCATCGTTATTGTCGAGCCCTGGGTATGAATGTGAGTGTGAATGGTTGTTGGTCTATATGAGCCCTGTGATTGGCTGGCGACCAGTCCAGGGTGTACCCCACCTCTCGCCCGAAGACAGCTGGGATAGGCTCCAGCACCCCCGTGACTCTCGTGAGGATAAGCGGTAGAGAATGAATGAATGTGTGTGTGTGTGTGTATATATATATATATATATATATATATATATATATATATATATATATATATATACAGTGCATCCGGAAAGTATTCACAGCGCTTCACTTTTTCCACATTTTGTCATGTTACAGCCTCATTCCAAATTGTATTAATTTAATCTCTTAGCCCAAAATTCTACACAAAATACTCCATTATGACAATGTGAAAAAGTTTTTTTTTTTACTTTTTTTGAATTTATTAAAAATAGAAAACTAAGAAATCACATTTACATAAGTATTCACAGCCTTTGCCATGAAGCTCAAAACTTTTTTCCACTGATCATCCTTGAGATCTTTCTACAGCTTAATTGGAGTCCACCTGCAGTACATTCAGTTGATTGGATATGATTTGGAAAGGCACACACCTGTCTATATAAGGTCCCACAGTTGACTGTGCATGTCAGAGCACAAACACCAAGCATGAAGTCAAAAGAACTGTCTGTAGACCTGCGAGACAGGATTGTCTTGAGGCACAAATCTGGGGAAGGATACAGAAAAATTTCTGCTGCTTTGAAGGTCCCAATGAGCACAGTGGCCTCCATTATTGGTAAATGGAAGACGTTTGGAACCACCAGGACTCTTCCTAGAGCTGGCCGGCCTTCTAAACTGAGCGATCGGGGAAGAAGGGCCTTAGTCAGGGAGGTGACCGAGGCCCCGATGGTCACTCTGTCAGAGCTCCAGCGTTCCTCTGTGGAGAGAGGAGAGCCTTCCAGAAGGACAACCATCTCTGCAGCAATCCACCAATCAGGCCTGTATGGTAGAGTGGCCAGACGAAAGCCACTCCTTAGTAAAAGGAACATGGCAGCCCGTCTGGAATTTGCCAAAAAGCACCTGAATGACTCTCAGACCATGAGAAACAAAATTCTCTGGTCTGATGAGACAAAGATTGAACTCTTTGGTGTGAATGCCAGGCGCCATGTTTGGAGGAAACCAGGCACTGCTCATCACCAGGCCAATACCATCCCTACAGTGAAGCATGGTGGTGGCAGCATCATGCTGTGGGGATGTTTTTCAGCAGCAGGAACTGGCAGACTAGTCGGGATAGAAGGAAAAATGAATGCAGCAATATATAGAGATATCCTGGATGAAAACCTGCTCCAGAGCGCTCTTGACCTCAGGCTGGGGCGAAGGTTCATTTTTCAGCAGGACAACGACCCGAAGCACACAGCCAAGATCTCAAAAGATTGGCTTCAGAACCACTCCGTGAGTGTCCGGGAGTGGCCCAGCCAGAGTCCAGACTTGAATCCGATCGAACATCTCTGGAGAGATCTGAAAATGGCTGTGCACAGACGTCTCCCATCCAACCTGATGGAGCTTGAGACTTATTGCAAAGAAGAATGGGCAAAACTGCCTAAAGATAGGTGTGCTAAACTTGTGGGATCATATTCAAAAAGACTTGAGGCTGTAATTGCTGCCAAAGGTGGATCAACAAAGTATTAAGCAAAGGCTGTGAATACTTATGTAAATGTGATTTTTTTGTTTTCTATTTTTTATCAATTCAAAACATGTGAAAAAAAAAAACTTTTTCACATTGTCATAATGGAGTATTTTGTGTAGAATTTTGAGGTAAGAGATTAATTTAATAGAGTTTGGATATATGTATATATATATGTATGTATATGTATATATGTATATATATATATATGTGTGTGTATATGTGTATATATATGTGTGTGTATATATATATGTGTGTGTGTGTGTATATATATATATATATGTATGTGTATGTATATACTATATATATATATATGTATATGTGTATATATATATATGTGTATATATATATGTATATGTGTATATATATATGTATATGTGTATATATATGTATATATATATGTATATGTGTATATATATATATATATATATATATATATATATATATGTGTATATATATATATATGTATATATATATATATATATATATATATATATATATATATATATATATATATATATATATATATATATATATATATATATATATATATATGTACACACACACACACAACAGAATGTTCCTTATTTCCTTACCTTACATCTTTATCAATTTGTAGAAGAATTTCATTATCTTTGAAGTAAGTATTCCACCTGCTGTCTGGATTGGGATTTAGAGGCTGAAAAACAAGAAGACCATCCAGTTGTTAAGGACTGAGACACGAGCCACTGCTACAGGAAATCACTTTTGTTTAGATACCATCCATTCATCAATCATTCATTTCTTGTATACAGTGTTCCCTCGGTTATTATGGATAAAAACGTATGTCTATCTGCGATAGTGAGTTAACTGTGGACAAAAAGCAATTAATCGTGATCAAACATTTTAAATCGATTGAATAAAATGAAAAATCATTGCATGCCACATTTGCCCGGTGGGCCTTGAGGTTGACACATGTGGCAAAATTAATTATTTGGACATTATTGAATAAATGTAACGATTAAGCATGGTAATTATCCAGTCAATCCACTGCATTCATCATCCAGTGGAAAAATTTTTTTTGAAGTGTGCAGGAGTAGGGGGTTCATGATTTCAGGTCAAACATCAGATGGGATATATGACTGAAAAGTTTGGGAACCACTGCTGTCAAACGTTGTCAAAAGCATGACTTTAAGTGATGTGCCATTTTAATCCAAAGGGTTTAATATGACGTTGGCCCACCCCTTCCTGAAACACTGGCTGTACTTCATTCTTCCAACAAGATTATTTCATGTAACCCATGTACGTAAGGTTATATTGGTTGATCAAGATTGTGAAAAAGACAACTTGACTCACATGGTCTTCCATCGTTACATCTTCTCTGGATAGGCCCAGGTTGGCTTTAGCAATGCCAGGCTGGATGATCATTTCTTTCAGAAACTGTGAATACACCTCCCTGTGACAGACCAAATGTAGGATGGAGAGGTGGTGTTAGATGTATTAATATCTAGAGCCATGATGAGAGCTGCTTTGACAGGAGGGGTGAGCTATTTGTGTTTTATTAATATGATTGGAAACAGTTCAATGTCACTTCTTTTCCCAAGCAGATTGCTACTCAAACATTAGATGTATGTCATTGTCTTTATGCTATTTTGTGTTCATTTGAGGCATAATGTCAAAATTAGCTGTGGACCTACTGGTAGTTCAAAACTAAGGATCGACCAATACATCGGCCGGCCAATATATCGGGCCAATATTTGTGTTCTTTACTTGAATCGGTATCAGCCGATACGCGTGTGGGTTCACCGATGTATTTTTCCGCCACATGATTTACAGACAGGCATCCGCCGGGCAGCTTTGTGTTGCCGGAGGACCCTGCAGCACACGCAGTCGCTGTACCCCTCCCACACTGCAAGAGTGGTGAATCACAACAAGGGTACTTTTTCAACTTTTAATTAGCCTCTAATAGTTAAACTTTGGAATATTGCCGCCTGCTTTGAAATAGGAAACATGAATGCCAAGTGCATGCAATATACGTGCTTGAAAATATAGTTTAGTTTGTGGGTCTGAAAACCAGGAATGCTGCTGAATGCTTCATCCTTAAAAGTGCCTACCGTTGTAATTAGGGAGCTGTTGATGTAGTTGAAGGCTGATATGTACAGCTATTACCATCACAGGTTTAATGTCAACGTTGTCAATTCAGTCCCATGGTGTTTGTAGGAGTTTCATTCAGCGAACATCGGGCTGAGGTTAAATGCGTGTCGTGTTATGTGTGTGCATTCTCTCTGAACACACACGCACACACAGAACGAATTGGAGCAGCCGTGTCTGCTTATGAGAGGTCTTTAGCGTGCACAACACAAACGTTAATGATGAGAGAAATGTTTTATATATGTTACTAAATTGTGTCAGTGTGATGTGTTTGCGTGGTAGAAGCGGGGGGTGGGCGTCTCACTGCGGAGGAGCAGTCATCACATCGATGCTAGATAGAACTTAAACTACGACAGAAATGTTTGGCAAATAGTTGAATATTTATTCCTTTTAATTTCAATTAAATATTTCAATAAATATTTGTTTAAACTTGAAACCTGTAATATTTGTTATCATTGTCATTTTTTCATGTAAATTGAGGAAGCAAAAGCAGTATCGGCCACAAATATCGGCCCAAGCAAAATCGGCCATCGGCTAAGGGTGATGGAAAAAAATCAGCATCGGCTGGAAAAAAAACATATCCGCCGATCCCTATTCAAAACTACCTGCAGAAGGCTCATCTAGACAACTGGATAAAATCCTCACATAATAATGACGACAGCGACAAGTTTAAGTTATGATCTGATATCTAGCCATTTCCATGGTTTTCTTGATAATAACCAAAAATCATTGCAACCTTTCTGTCCTAATTAAATGACACAAAGCTCAACGAATGTTGCTGTACTATATTTATACAAATGAGGATTTATGTGGGTTGTATATGGATATCGGGGGTGCACGCACTTTTTCAGCATGCAAGTTACAAGTCCACATGATCTATCGCTGACTATAAAACATTCAACATACAGTTGTGTGGAAAAAATAATTGCCTCATTGCTGATTTCTAAAGCTTTGCAACTTCACTGAACCACAGTGAGATCCATTTTCCACAAATGGCCAAAACATGGACCAGTTGTTCGTAGGAGTGGCTGTCCAACCAACATGACCCACAAGTGCAGCAATGACTCATCCAAGAGGTTACAAAAGACCCCACAACAAAATCAGTTAGGTCAGGGTTAATGACTCCACCATTAAAAAGACACTGTGTATAAACAGCCTGCATGGCAGAGATCCAAGATGAAAACCAGTGCTGAACAAAAAGAACATTAAGGCTTGTCTGTCCTCAAACTGAAACCAACTTGGGTTCTGCACCAGGACAATGATCCAGAACACACCAGCAAGTCCACCTCTGAATGGCTGAAGAAAAAAACAAATGAAGACTTTGGAGTGGCCTAGTCAAAGTCCTGACCTGAATCCTATTGAGATGCTATGGCATGACCTTAAAAGGCTTCATGCTGGAAAAGCCTCCAATGTGGCTGAATGACAACAATTGCATGAAATACTGTTGTTCTCGTTTCAAGTTTTGTTTTTCTCTGAGGTCGTATTTGTCCTGTCTTGTAGAAAAGGTTTCGGAGCCTATACCTTTTTCCACACAGGGCCATGTGGGTTTGGATTTTTTTTGGCCCTTAATAATAAAAAGTTTAATTTAAAAACTGCATTTCGTGTTGAGTTGTGTTGTCATTGACTAATATTTGTTTGATGATTTGAAACATTTAAGTGTGACAAACATGCAAGAAAAAAAAACAGGAAGGGGGCTAACATAACCACACTGAAGATACAGTATATCATCTTTCCACCCATCATTAAGGGCCAGACAATCAATATGCAACCATTTTCCCATGATGTGTATGTAGAGTATATTTCAAGCAACTGCTCAGCACACACAATACAGTTGCCAGTTCTCCTATTTGAGTCATCAGATGGTATATATTCATTAATTCAAGCCATTGTTTACTCAGGGCACTTAATCCATTGCAACTGGACTAGTCCAGTCATGATGTCATCAGCTGTGCTACCTACAGTAGTTTACAATCCCACTTGAAAGTTACCATCCCACTTACCTTTCCTTTTTGAGGAAAGACTCCCATCTTGTCTGGTCAAGAGGAAGGTAGTTAAGAAGGACCTAAAGAGATTAAATGACAAGATTTCATTCCTTCATTGGATCAACTACAGTATCACTCTATTAGCATCATTACTCTGGTCCAAACAGTCAGATGAAACCCAAAACGTATGCTAACATTATTTTACTATAACAAATAAAGCAAATATAATTTATTTAAATTAAATACATTTAAATTAATTTTGAAATTATTTTTATAATATGGTTTTACCTGTGGGAAAAAAAATCAAAATGCACATACATAAATGCCAAATGAAAGGGATATTTAAAGTAACTTTACCTCAATTGGAGTCGAGTTATTTATTATCAACACACACTCTGAACTTCCTTTGGCTCCATTGGGTCTTATTTGAAAGCCATGATCAATAAGAGAAGCAGAGACTTGCGGTGCAACTGTTTTCGTCAGCAAAGACTGCAAAGTCAACCGCTGATGACATCAAAGAGGGGCGACTAAGATGGGGGACGATGACTTCCAATTCCGGTTTGTTGAGTGCAGGCTAACAAGAACGTTTTGTAAATGTTCAACATTATGCAGCTTGTTTCTGCATAAACAAGCCATGCAGGGTGACTCCACACTCTGTGCGGTGTATCGTAAGCACATCTACCACAGTACTAAACTAAAGCCAAAGAAGGTTGCCATTACTCGACTTCCAACACTTCGAGGCAAATGTTTTTCAAACAGGACAAGCTGTTTGGGCACAACGCCAAGCTCGATGTATGTTTGGAAGGGTCAAACCTAGGAACATTGTAGCAACTGTTTGTGGCTCTTTTACTGCCAGAGGTAATGCTACACTGCATGAGGTCAATGGAATCACCAAGAAGGACTCGAGTGGACTATGCTTCAATGCCAGGTCTGTGCCAAGAACCCAAGTAATTGAAATGAACTACATTCTGCCAAGACACATGGTGATACGTATATCCAAGCAGGAAGCCTGTTGATAGCTAGATAAAGACCTTGGACTTGTTGGAAAACTACAAAACCATATTTACCTTCCAGCAAAGAGCCCGTATGCCTCCTTCAAACGGGATTCCTAAAATGAATAAAACAAGATGAAAACATCAACATGAAAAAAACAACTGTCCAATGACTTTATTCAGAAAATAATTACCATTGAAGCACAGTTCTCTTAGTGTCTTCAAGTTGATATTCCCTTCACTCAAAGCTACTTTGAAGTCTTGTATCCTGTGGAAAAGAAAAGTTTGTATCCATATCAGTTTGAAGCTTTTTGATCCTCATCGTGAGGATAAGCGGTAGAAAATGAATGAATGAATGTCAATACATTATACTGTATATACAGTACAGCAAAGTCTCACTACTTCACGCTAATAATTTCACAGCTTCACTCTATCACAGTTGTTCCAAATTACATTCATTACATCAGTGCTGTTTTGTGGTGTAATATGGTCAATTATGAGCCCAAAAATATGCATATTTAAGCAAATTTTCAGCCCAAATTACACATTTTCAAGTACAACAATAGTTAAGGGAACTAAAATACAATATAAAGCGCTGTTCACACTGCAGGATTTGATGGTTAAATCTGCTTTTTCATGTGGTCGTTGACATTACCAAATACATGTGACATGTTAAAATGAACATCTGAAAAGTGACGTTCATGTGCAAAAGCACGTTATCGCTCACATTTCCATGTGTTTACAGAAGTAAACATTGCTGCAATGTGACCGCTAGTGATATGGGATACCATTGAGTTCAATTCTGTGGCAAGAGGTGGCAGGATAACAAGAGCTTTTGCAGTAATTTTCGGATAAGAAGAAGAACTTTGCCTACATCGGTGAGTACCTTTATCCAAGCGTTGCACTATAAACCACGCCTTTTCATGACTGCGTACATCAGTGAGTACACTGCAACATCTCCACATAGCCATGTGCTGTTTGACGCCCCTGCACTGTTTCATTGAAGGAAAAAGAAACCCATATCAGGATTTTACAGTGTGACTAATTCACTTGTGAGTGGAAAAAAATAAAAGGGAGTATCTATGCCAGGGGTGCTCACACTTTTTCAGCATGCGAGCTACTTTTAAAATGACCGAGTCAAAATGATCTACCCACTACAAAAATGCAAAACATCTATTTATTTTCAAATGTATTGAGGATTATTTGTACGTACAATGTATGTTGATGTACCTTACATAACCAAATGAGCCAATATTGCAAAACACACATAATTAACTATTAACATTTTTTGTAATTACCTCCACATTACTCCACATTTCCCTTCTTTGGTACTGCGATGGTAGAATGGCATATGAGGCAAACGCACTTCGAAAAAGACATTGTGAAAAAAAAGTCCACCTCCCATTCCGTATGGAAGTGATATGTTTTTGCCTTTTTACTTGGTCCAGCTCCTTCACTCATTTTAGTGACCATAAACTTTAGCGAGGGCTTAAAATCTAACGCAATTCGCCGACTAGCTTAGCACTTTGCATCGCTGTTTACGCATGAGCGGTGACCTAAAGGTCAAAATTCAGGTGTCATCTGACTGGTTGTCCTGTATGTCAATCAAGTAACGGGGATGGATGATAGGCTGACATCGTAAGTTCTGCTGCACTTAGAGACGTTGTTTGATTTGATTGGTCACCCGAAGGGCAACATTCAGTTGTCATCTGAATGGCTGCCCTGTATATCAATCAAGTGACGGCATTGATGCGAGGATGATATTTTTTTAATGTCACGCCGCGATCGACCAGCGATCGACCAGTACCACCTCCGCGATCGACCGGTAGATCGCGATCGACTTAATGAGCACCCCTGATCTATGCGCATACATTTTCCAGCCCTTTCATTGGTATTTTGCTCCTGAAATAAGTTCATACAAAATGACCAAAACAAGAGTAAGATTTTCACGCATCTGTATATAAAGCGACAAGTCTCCTACAACTTTTCAGCCAAGCTAGCTGGTGCCGCCGAGCAATGCAGCTTGTCAGCCCAATAAAGTTGGAAGCCATTAGGACTGTAATTTTTGTTCTCATCAGGACAGAAAACGTTCTTCCACCATGTCTGGTGATCTGTTTTCAAGTCTCACTCCCATTTCTTATTTTTGCATTTTGAAGCTCGACTTGGAACCTCAATGTACATTCTTGGAATTTTTGCACTGGTCTTAAGTTTTGGGCAGGAGAGAACATTTGTAGACATAACTGCCCTGGGGTGGACGGATAGAAACGTGGCTGCTAATTCACATCCTTCACACCAGTGTGGGCTACACTGGGGAAAGGTGGGTGAACCGTCTTGTACATGGGCACAACAGCAACCTGTTTCTAGACATCCAGGACGACCTGTTTATCTCCGACTGCCACCCATAGCCACTTAAATGGCCAGTCATAAATGGTCATATTCAAGGAATTTAAGACTAGAATTTGTAATAAAAACTTGGACTAACTTAAATTGTATGCCTTTGTGTTACCAATGTTGATAATTATTTTGCTGTTGGGTTGTTGTCATAGAGCTGGCAACATTGGGAAAATACCCTCAGGAGTTTGTACTGTGTGACCAGTACAGCTGGGATAGACTCCAGCATACCCTCGACTCAAGTGAAGCGGTGCAGAAAATTGAGTTATTACATGTGACATTTGATCCCCACAGACTGGTTATGTGTCCATGAAACCATGTCTATGAATCCTGTCCCTTCAGCAAGAAGCTTAGTGAAACAGAGCCCACCACAATTGGAAAATGGAAGAACTGCTAAATAAGAGTCTATTGCCACCGCTTTGAAGCATAAATGATGGAACATTCCCTCGAAATATTATCGGGGCAAGTTACAGAAAGAGTGTGTGTGTTTTGTTATTTTTTGACTCCATTGATATGAAAACACCCAGTCAGCTAAAACGTTAGCCTCGTGTTTATCGCATCAGCTGATGTGCTAACGGGAAGCTAGCACCGCTAGCTAGGCAATGGAGTTAGCTTAAGTAATAGCACTAATTTCCTGCTCCAATTCACCATCATGTTTAAAACTTAAAACGCGTGTATGCTAGAAGTCTGATGGCATGACCAACGCTTATCTTAATGCAGTTGGATATGCTTATGCTCAATTGCAATTGTGCAGTAGGGATGCTAGTTACTGTCAATACGCCAATACAAGTTATTTTTTAAGCGATTCTCGCGTCTTTCTCTGCAGACACAACAAATGTTTAGAGGTGCCCTACCTGTTTTTGTATGCGATAGACATAGCTGGGTAAGCGGCGATGTTTTTGTCCAAAGGTGATTGCCTGAAGGAAGCCACTTCCGTCTTCACACACCAGCAGACAACGCCGCTGTCCCCTCGGATGGGATGATCGATCCAAACATCGATAGTTTAGATACCAAAGGTCGTGAGAGACAATATTGTACAATTGTCTCCTACGTTCATATTATTGTTACAATGTTGATATTGGGTTGTGCTCTACGAAAGTGGCTCAACCAAACCAGGCTTTGAGCACAAGCTGCAATTCAACAAAAGCTATAATTAGAATTAAATTCGAATTAAACCATAATTCAACGGTGTTTTTTCGGTGGTTCTTTGTGCTCAGTACGTGTTCGCATACAAGGTAGCGTTTTCTGGTGCTATTCTTGCCTGTGGAACGTTATGAGGACTTAAAAAAGTTTATCACTGCCAAAAGCAACACCGTCGCCACGAGTAAAGGGTAGGAGGACAACAACTGTGTTTTATTTTCGATTGAAATCCTTATTGTTTAACAGTTTACTGATATCAATTCCAGAATGCCTGTGTGTGTGTTTATGAGTTGCATCAGCGTGTTCAAGAGACGTGCTGTACCTCGTGATGTGACCACTAGGTGGCAATGTTGACGCTTTTTCAGGAAACGTAGGCACCTGTGGAGCTCAAGAGAAACCCGGCATGAGGGTGCTGCTTCCACCTCCCTTGCCCAAGGAGGAGCACACAGTGCTGGACAAACGTTGTCAGAGGTACCTCTGGTGGCGTGGAGCTCAAAAGCTGGACATGAGGGCTCCACGTTTAACAAGTGCAGGCAATCTTGCCACAACATCGGGAGTGGAAATGTGGTCATTCCATGTTATTTGCGGGACCACCCGTATTTAAACACGATGTATAGCGAGGAACGACACCATTTTTGAGGGACACCCTGTGTATTTGATGAAAGGTGTTGGATGGGCATAACACAAGTGACTTCCTGATGGTGAGGAGGGGATCAGAACACATCGTGTTCCACATGTTTTATTGCCATTGCTGTACACAAGATGTAATATCAATGTGGCTCAGTTTATTTTCTTTCTGAGTCTTTGTCAGCACGCATTGAGCCAATTGGGCATTTTTCCACTTCACCGAAGGCACTTACAGCTGTTTGTTGAAGTTAGCATAGCTCAGGATAAGGCCACTTCCTCTTCCTCCTCCTTCTTCTTCTTCAGTTCCATCTCAGTCTGCATACGCATTGACTAAAGATGGGCAGAAAGAGTCCACATTAACATTGCACTTTATCTGATGCATGGACAAGTGTGAGTTTCCTCCCGGTTTCTTCCCACATTCCAAAAACATGCTAGGTTAATTGGCGACTCCAAATTGTCCATAGGTATGAATGTGAGTGTGAATGGTTGTTTGTCTATATGTGCCCTGTGATTGGCTGGCGACCAGTATAGGGCCTATCCCTGCCTCTCGCCCGAAGACAGCTGGGATAGGCTCCATCACCCCTCGTGAGGATAAGCGGTAGAAAATAAATGAATGAATGGCCCACTAGATGAAGTCCAAGTGGCCAGGTTACAACATCTTGTGTTCTGATATTTCATGGTTACAACCAGTGTTGGACACATTTGCAATTAGTTACAGTGAATTGTTACTTTTCAAGAAAAAATGAAGAGAATTATTCATTGAGGTATGCCTTTTCTTCTTTCTTTCTTTCTTCTTGTAAATGGTCAAAATGATGACTTTATTCCCAATTATTTAGACTTGTAACATATATTTTTCTGCAATGTAATTTGACAAAAATTGTAACATTGTTCATTGTTTTGTTTGTTTCTTATAATAGTACGACTAAATATCCGTTTTCTTAAAAATTTCTATTACATTTTTCATTTACATTTTTTTGCGTAATTAACGCATGCGCATAGGGCAAGCCACCCATCTCTATGACAACAGGCGGCGGCACAGTGTGGCTCCCCACAGAGTCACACAGACTTCTTTATAACTTAATTCTGAGCTGAGCACATCAACAATTCAAACATCATTTACGTGTCTCAGACGTCTCGAGTCCATTCGTCATCGCAACACTTCCTCACTAGACAGATAGCGAGATGCTTTCACTGACACCTCAAAAATCACAACAACATGCGATCTGCATCTCAATTTTTGTCATTATTCTTGTTTCAATCACAATTTCATTGAAACTGGAAAGGACAATATATTCTAAAATACTTTTTGTAAACATTCGTTCAAAAGACTGGTTCACTAGTGTCCATTATCTTTTGCTGCTTTAAGTGAACATAATTAAATGCAGCTCCCATTTACAACACTAGATGGGCACTTGAACGCACCAGGGCAGCCGCGCAGGTTTGAGAGTTGTCGTAACATTTGATGTTCAACTGAGAGTGTGCGCTTATAAACGTGAGTAACCTGGTTATATCTCTCATTCTTGCAATGCTAGACGGTTTTTGCACCGTGATATTGTAATGTGTTGGGATGCTGAGCTAAGTTAGCCGTTGCCACTAAATCAATGCTATTGTTAGCATGCTATTTCAGTGTGTTTAGTGTACTGCTTATAGCGGAGATGTTATGTTGCTGTGCATTTGTTTATGTTGCTAACTGTTACCTTTATAAACATTACAGTGTGGTAGACAAACATCATAACATAACACAACATAACATAACAATAACATATAGTTAAAGGCAAATTGGCTATTTGAGAAGTGTGTAAGAAATAAATAGGTTTGAAAACAATAAGTGTATATTCTTGGAAGCAGATGAAATGGACGTTGCCTCAGCGGAGCAACAAGTAGTGGATTTCCTAACATCTAAAGAGGTAGATGTTGACATCAAATCCATCGACACTTGTATCCCACTGTATGGCAGGAACAGAACCCGTCATCATCGTCAAGTTCACTAACAGGAAATCCAAGACCGCTGTACTAAAACAAGGAACGAAGCTGAAAGGTACAAATGTCTACATGAATGACCACCTGACCAAACGCAATACTCAAATTGCGAAGAAACCATGTGACCTGAGAAAGCAGGGAAACCTGCCTACGGGGGCAAGCATAAGGGTCCGGTGCATTGTGTGTTGGATGGCGGTCAAGGGCGGGTGCCTGGGCAACCTGGTCTTCGGCGGCCAAATCTGGTTCTTGGGACATGGAATGTCACTTCTCTGGTGGGGAAAGAACCTGAACTTGTGCGAGAGGTTGAGATATTCCGACTAGACATAGTCGGACCCACCTCGGCCCACGGTTTGGGTTCCGGCTGGACCTTGTTCTACTCTGGAGTTGCCTGGGCAACCTGGTCTTCGGCGGCCAAATCTGGTTCTTGGGACATGGAATGTCACTTCTCTGGTGGGGAAAGAACCTGAACTTGTGCGAGAGGTTGAGATATTCCGACTAGACATAGTCGGACTCACCTCGGCCCACAGTTTGGGTTCCGGCTGGACCTTGTTCTACTCTGGAGTTGCTCCAGGGGAGAGGTGGTGAGTGGGTGTGGGATTATTAATAGCCCCCCGGCTTGGTGCCTCTGTGTTGGAGTCAGCCCCGGTGAACGAGAGGGTCATTTCCCTATGCCTTCGGGCTGGGGAAAGGGTCCTGACTGTCCTGACTTGTGCGTACACGCCAAACGGCAGTTCGGAGTACCTGGCCTTCTTGGAGTCCATCAGCTGGTGACTCCATCGTTCTACTGGGAGACTTCAACGCCCATGTGGGCAATGACAGTGTGACCTGGAGGGGCGTGATTGGGAGGAACGGCCTCCCTGATCTGAACCCGTGCGGTGTGATGTTACTGGACTTCTGTGGGAACCACAGTTTGTCCATAACTAACACCATGTTCGAACATAGGGATGTCCATAAGTGCATTTGGCACCAGGACACCCTAGGACGCAGGTCTATGATCGACCTTGTAGTCGTATCATCAGACCTGCGTCCGCATGTTCTGGACACACAGGTAAAGAGAGGGGATGAGCTGTCAACTGATCACCACCTGGTAATGAGTTGGATTAGATTGCGGGGGAGGATGCTGGACAGACAAACGAGTAGTGAGGGTGTGCTGGGAACGTCTAGCAGAGTCTCTCGTTCGTCGAGTCTTCAACTCTCACCTCCGGCAGAGCTTCACCTGCATCCCGGGGTAGGACCGGGATATTGAGTCCGAATGGGCCATATTCCGTGTCTCCATTGCTGAGGCAGCAGACTGGCGCTGCGGCCGCAAGGCGGTCGGTGCCAGTCGTGGCGGCAGGCCCCGAGCCCGATGCAGGACACCAGAGGTCAGGGCCGCCGTCAAGCTGAAGAAGGAGTCCTATCGAGCATTGATAGCTTGTGGGACTCCGGAAGCAGCTGACAGGTACCGTCAGGCCAAACGGTTCGCGGCTTCGGCGGTTGTTGAGGCAAAAACTCGGGTGTGGGAGGAATTCAGTGAGGCCATGGAGCACGACTTTTGGTCGGCCTCAAAGAGGTTTTGGCAAACCGTCCGGCACCTCAGAAACGGGAAGCAGTGCCCGGTCCACACTGTTTACAGTGGAGACGGGGGCCTGCTGACCTCGACTGGGGATGTAGTCGGACGGTGTAAGGAATACTTTGAGGCCCTTCTCAATCCCACTGACATACCTTCCATAGAGGAAGCAGAGTCTGAGGACACATACATGGACAGTGCCATCGCCGTGGCTGAGGTATCTGGGGTGGTTAAAACGCTCCTCAGTGGCAAAGCTCCGAGGGTGGATGAGTTCCGCCCGGAATTTCTCAAGGCTCTGGATGTTGAGGGACTGTCTTGGCTGGCACGTCTCTTCAACATTGCGTGGAAGTCGGGAACAGTACCTTTGGATTGGCAGATCGGGGTGGTGGTCCCCCTTTTCAAGAAGGGTGACGAGAGGGTGTGTTCCAACTACGGGGGGATCACACTCCTCCCTGGAAAAGTCTATTCCAGGGTGCTGGAGAGAAGGGTACGACCGTTGGTCGAGCCTTTGTTACAAGAGGTCCAATGCGGTTTTCGTCCTGGTCGTGGAACACTGGACCAGCTCTACACCCTCACGATGGTTCTTGAGGGTGCATGGGAGTTTGCCCAACCAGTCTACATGTGCTTTGTGGATCTAGAAAAGGCATTTGACTGTGTCCCTCGTGGCATCCTTTGGGGGGTGCTCCGGGAGTACGGGATTGGTGGCGCGTTACTACGTGCTATCAGGTCCTTGTACAAATGGGGCAGGAGTCTGGTTCGCATTGCCAGTAGTAAGTTGAGCCTGTTTCCGGTAAACGTTGGCCTCCGCCAAGGCTGCCCTTTGTCACCGATTCTGTTCACAATTTTCATGGACAGAATTTCTAGGCACAGCCAAGGTGTTGAGGGAGTCCGGTTCGAGGGCATTAGAATCTCATCTCTGCTATTTGCAGATGATGTGGTTCTTATGGCCTCTTCGGACCTTCAGCGTTTACTGGGACGGTTTGCATCTGAGTGTGAAGCGTCTGGGATGAGACTCAGTACCTCCAAATCAGAGGCCATGGTTCTCAGTCGGAAAAGGGTGGAGTGGGAATGAGGTCCTGCCCCAGGTGGAGGAGTTTAAGTATCTCGGGGTCTTGTTCATGAGTGAGGGAAAGTGGGAGCGTGAGGTCGACAGACGGATTGGTGCAGCCTCGGCAGTAATGCGGTCGCTGTACCGGACCGTCGTGGTGAAAAGAGAGCTGAGCCGGAAGGCAAAGCTCTCAATTTACCGGTCGATCTATGTTCCCACCCTCACCTATGGTCATGAGCTTTGGGTCAAGACCGGAAGAATGAGATTGCGGATACAGGCGGCTGAAATGAGTTTCCTCCGTAGGGTAGCTGGACTCACCCTAAGACAGGGGTGCTCACACTTTTTCAGCATGTGAGCTACTTTTAAAATGACCGAGTCAAAATGATCTACCCACTACAAAAATGCAAAACATCTATTTATTTTCAAATGTATTGAGGATTATTTGTACGTACAATGTATGTTGATGTACCTTACATAACCAAATGAGCCAATATTGCAAAACACACATAATTAACTATTAACATTTTTTGTAATTACCTGAGTTTACTTTGATGACTTGCACTGAATTGAACCAGCCAGGGATGCATAGTCCGGACAGTAGCTGCTGATAGCCAGCCTCAAGCACACTTCCAAATGTTTATCAGTCATGGATAATATCCGTATCATAATATCCGTATAATATTCCATATCCGTATGGAAGTGATATGTTTTTTGCCTTTTTACTTGGTCCAGCTCCTTCACTCGTTTTAGTGACCATAAACTTTAGCGAGGGCTTAAAATCTCGCAATTCGCCGACTAGCTTAGCACTTTGCATCGTTGTTTACGCATGAGCGGTGACCTAAAGGTCAAAATTCAGTTGTCATCTGACTGGTTGTCCTGTATATCAATCAAGTGACGGCATTGATGCTGGGATGATATTTTTTTAATGTCACGCCGCGATCGACCAGTACCACCTCCGCGATCGACCGGTAGATCGCGATCGACTTAATGAGCACCCCTGCTATAGATCATAGGAAGTGTACAGCCGCAGTATTCATGGGTCTGACAAAAGCCTTTGATACAATCAATCATGACATCCTAATAACTAAATTACAAAGGTACGGAATAAGAGGATTAGTTCTTAACTGGGCCAAAAGCTATTTAGCTAAATAATGTGGTGTTTTTGAACGCAACTCCTCATTGCTCATCATAAAACATTTCAAGTTTGATTCAAATAATCGGCAATTAAGGCAACAATCCATCCATCTTCTGTGCTGCGTATCCTCACGAGGGTCGTGGGGGTATGCTGGAGCCTATCCCAGCTGACTCCAGGTAAGAATTAAATAAAGCAGTGTTAGGTAAATAGATTTTCAGACATGTGTGCCATCACTTCATTTGATTTACATTTTGGCCCTGTTAATACATACATAATCCTGCCCTTTAAATTTGGGCATATTTCAGACATTGTGAGACATGCTGATTAATCATGATTAATTAAAAAACTTCAAGATTGTAATCATTTGACAGCCCTAATTTCTATTTTATGATGCTGTTGTTGGATTTTTAAAATATTTTTTTAAAGTATTTTTAGAATATGCCACAGGCCAATACAGTCACATTGCACCAATGGCCCCCGGACCACACTTTGTACACACCTGTTGCATTAATGCAACTTATAGCGCAGTTCCACTTACAGTACTTGTTTTTTCTCCTTTTCATGACATATTTTTTATACTTTAGAGAGACATACATTGCGGTCATAAATATGGAACATGTACTTGCACTTGCACTGAGGGCATCTTGTATAAGAACCCAACAATCAATGTTGCATAAACTTACTGTCACGAGCACATGGCCTTACCTCCAGGTCTTTGGTGATAGCGTGGTTGGGCCCGTGGGTGACCATGAGAATGCCAAAGGCCTGGCAGATCATGCTGTGGCCCTGCTCAGTCTGCCCCGCCTGCCAGTGTATGACGCCTGCACGCATGATGGCCAAACCCAACAGGGGATTATTGTGGTGGTATAACTTCCTGTGGACGATACAGGTTAAGTTGAAATGATTTTCTTGAGCTGTAGTACCGCATGTTCATGAAAGAACCTGATGCAAAATATGACTTTCATGGTAAGACCCCTCAAAACTCCTCATTTCAATAGGGTGCTCCGCAACACTTTTGCACCTGTTCTAAATTGCACAAGCAATCATTGTTGATCACCTGCAACACCCCCATTAATAGTACATACCATTATTGACAATTTAGCACTCGTTATTTTGGACCTTTGCAGAGAGCTGTTTTTTTCAAATTTTTTGTTTTTTACATTTTCCACCTACAGGGTTCCCTCGCAACATCACAATTCACTTTTTCATTCAATGCTATAGTACAGCAGAGTAGCACCAGGACAACGAAGAGGCACAGTCAGAAGAGTGAAATACACTTGAGTCACCTTGGGCCACACTACCTTGGACACCCCTGGGTTGGATAATCCAATCCAATCCACTTTATTTATATAGCACATTTTATAAACAGAGTTTCCAAAGTGCTGCACAGACTAGTAAAAATAAAAAGTAATAATCCAAAACTAAAAGAGCATTTAAGAAATAAAATAATAAAATAGATATTAAAATATTAAAAACAAGAAACAAAGCAATAAAAAGTATAAAAAATAGAACCAATTACAATAAAAACGAAGAACTAAAAGACACAGGACCATACGACTCACTCTGAGTTCAAAGCCAGAGAATAAAAGTGGGTTTTAAGACGAGACTTAAAGCTTTCGATATTGGGGGCCTTTTTTACTTGGGAGGGCAGAGAGTTCCATAGTTTGGGGCCGACCACAGAAAAGGCTCGGTCCCCCCTGGTCTTAAGTCTCGCCTTGGGCACCACAAGTTGGAGCTGGCCCTCGGACCTCAGTGACCGAGCTGGAGAGTAAACTTGGATGAGGTCCGAGATGTATTTGGGGGCCAGCCCATTCAACGCCTTAAAAACAAACAATAAAATCTTAAAATCAATCCTAAAACGAACAGGCAACCAATGTAGGGAGGCCAGAATTGGGGTGATGTGCTCCCCCTTTTTGGTTCCTGTTAAAGGCCGTGCCGCAGAGTTCTGGACTAACTGTAAGCGGGGGAGAGACTTTTGGCTAATTCCAGAGTAAAGTGCATTACAGTAGTCCAGACGTGATGAAATAAAAGCGTGCATGACTTGCTCTAAGTGTTGCAAAGATAAAAAAGATTTAATTTTAGATAAAAGCCGAAGATGATAAAAACAGGATTTTATTCATTCATTCATTCATTCATTTTCTACCGCTTTTTCCTCACGAGGGTCACGGGGGGTGCTGGAGCCTATCCCAGCTGTCTTCGGGCGAGAGGCGGGGTACACCCTGGACTGGTCGCCAGCCAATCACAGGGCACATATAGACAAACAACCATTCACACTCGCATTCATACCTATGGACAATTTGGAGTGGCCAATTAACCTAGCATGTTTTTGGAATGTGGGAGGAAACCGGAGTACCCGGAGAAAACCCACGCATGCACAGGGAGAACATGCAAACTCCACACAGAGATGGCCGAGGGCGGGGACCGAACCCTGGTCTCCTAGCTGGGAGGTCTGTGCACTAACCACCAGACCGCCGTGCCGCCCACAGGATTTTATAACTGCATTAATTTGTTTGTTGAGTTTAAAATCACTGTCTATTACGACGCCAAGGCTGGTGGCTGAGGGATGAATGTTATTTTGGAGGGGACCGAAGTCTATAGGGGGGCCTTTATAGTTGAGGAGGATAGCTTTGGTCTTCTCCTCGTTAAGCATTAAAAAGTTGTGAGCCAACCAGGCCTTGACATCCCTTAAGCACTCAAGAAGGGGTGTCAGGGGATAAGCTTTGTGTTGACATTTGTCACTAAATAAGAGAATGGATAAGGTGGCAAACTTACACGTATCCATTCACCAGCCTCCCAGCGTACGCTGTAGCCTCAGAGAACGAGCGCTGGTATGACAGCACCTCGCTGGCCACACTCAGCACACGCAGTCTGGACAGGTGAGTGTCAGCCAGAACGTTCTCCTGCTTTTGCAAACACTCACGACACAGCTTCACCACCTAAAAGCAGGCTGAGCCAGTTAAGAGCCACATTGAAAATGGTGTGACACCAGGAAGCAAATGTACCTCGTGGAAATTTCCTTCCATTCGGAACTTCTCGATCTTCTCCAGACAGTCTTCAGTGAAGGCAGTGACCTCTTCCAGCTTCTCAGTGGATGGCTGTGAGGGACATACATGTATGAACCTGTCGGACGATTGTGCCCCATACTGGGGGCCTTATTGCTTTATTAATAATAATAGATAGTCATCATAATTGTACACATGCTATACGTCTATGTAAAGCTGAAAAGCTCAGCAAAACTGATTTTATTTGGTTTGTCGATTGCTTGTGGTTACACTGAATTATTTCCACCAGAAGTGTAACGTCCTCTTGTGGCTTCCTACAGTGGATTTCTGATCAACCTATTTGTTTTTTAATTCTTAGAATAATTATTATTTATTTATGTATAATTATTTTTCCTGTATAATCTTGTGTCCCTCACTCCAGTCCAGTATGTGTGCTAATAGGTGAAAGGATTTTGATTTGAGGCAAGGCGCAGATCTGTCAGGGTTAATACGTACAGTTACACAAATACAGTTAGACAATGACTTTCCAAGTCAATAAGTTATGGAGACGAATACCTGTGTATCCGATTCAGTAAAAACTGGCGTGTTTTAACTCTCACATCCGTATCAGTCAATCAGATCAGAAGCTCATATACACACACGTTTATGAGGAGCCGAGCAAACACACAGATTAGATTGAAATTCACACAATTGCCTCACCTTGCTGTCTGCAGCAGCCGTCATCAAGTCATCCTTGAGGTGTTGGCTGCAGTGCTGGCATTTGCACTCAAAGTGGAAACACTCTTCCAGCTTCTTCTTACGCTCAGCTGACAGGTTGAGAAAGTCCACGTAGCTCACGGTCAGCTCCTGACCCTCAGGGATTATTTCTAAAGCTCGCAGCTCAATCCTGGCAAAGAACAAACTATTGATCAGTTTCAAATTGGGAGACACGTCACAAGGCCGGAGTAACTGAGACACCCATGGAAATGTTTATTTCAAACTAACAGGACATCATCAAAGCAAACACGTCCCTTACCGAAACCAAAAATAGCACAAGTAACACGTGGAACACACAATGTAACCACACCACACAGATTACGAGGGTATCAAAATAAATGTTAATACATACAAAATAAAACTATTACATACTCTCATACATACATACTCATACATTACATAAATGATACTTCATCTGGCCTTAAATGACCATTTAGCCTATATATTCATTTATATGCATTTCCAATTGTTTTCTGCATGTCAAACAATGTTTTTTTTTGGTTTGGAACACATTCATCAGATTTATATGATTTCCTATGGGATGAATTGATCGTGTTAGAGTACATTTTAGTTAGTGTCTGACCTTCTGGAACGGATAAATGATGTTAACCAAGGTTCCACGTCCTTATTTGACACAAATGTACTTGGAATATTAAAAAAAACAAAACGTATATTTGGACTGATAATAATTGAAACAGTGACACTTATTGAGAGCCTTATTAGCAGTTTTGCAGGCAAATGTCTCCTGTTCTTGATCCAAAATAGTTAAGGTGAGCACGGGCTGTACGTACCTGCTCTGAGAGTGAAGAGCAGAGCTCAGAGCAGTTTGGCTGTAAAAAGAAAGGGACAAGTGTAGTGTGAGAAACACCATGGTTACCATAGGGCAGTGGTTCTCAATTATTTTCTGTCATGCCCAAAATGGGGGACAAAAAGGTTTTGTGCCCCCCAAATTTAAATAATAGTGAGAAACTGATATCTATATATTTATCTGTACAGACTGAAGTCAATACTGAAACCAGCATAATGCAACAAAATGGAGAGCAGTGAGCATACAAGCGTATTGAAGTGTCAAATTGCACGTATGACAAAGTCATACATGTTGGCAGATCTGCCTCTCACGCCCCTTTGGAGTCGCCAATTAACCTAGCATGTTTTTGGAATGTGGTAGGAAACCGGAGTCCCTGGAGAAAACCCACGCATGCACGGGGAGAACATGCAAACTTCACACAGCGATGGCCGAGGGTGGGATTGAAACCTGGTCTCCGAGCTGTGAGGTCTGCGCGCTAACCACTCGACCGCCGTGCAGCCCAAATTGTAATACTATGATAAAAATAATGTCATTTTAGTTGCAAGAAGTTTAAATATCAAATAAAAAAAGTTGTTATTTTTGAAGTGGTAATACTATGACAGGCCTGCACGGCGGTAAGTGGTGAGCGCGTAGGCCACACATCTAGGTGACCCGAGTTCGATTCCACCCTCAGACATCTCTGTGTGGAGTTTGCATGTTACTTTTAACCAGGGGATTTTTTTAAACATATCTGCATGTTTTTCTTTTCAAAATATCTACGTGGCCTTTGCACCATTCAGTTTTCAGTATGTGGCCCTTGGTATAAAACGTTTGTTAGATGATACATACTTGCCGTGGTTGAGGACAACAGAGCAGTTGGGCCAGCAGTCATGGTTGACCAGACACAGGTTGGGAAAAAGGCCCACACCGACAACTTGCAGCCCACTCTGGTCACTCAGTGTGAATCCATTGCATTTAATCTACAGGTACACAAAAAAGAGGAGCATTTGGAAAATAATGCGGTGGTCCAGGAGGAACAAAAACAGCTTTCTGTGTTCATTGTTACAATGCCAAAGATGTGTGAGATGTAGTCGACTGAGTGCTGTTTCTTTCCATAAGACCAATATCCCAGCAAGCTCTGGACATCACTCTCAAGCTTTCTGAGGCTGTCCCCTGGTAGGCTGGACACGTGGTCCTCCAGCTGGTCCACTGAGATCATCTGATTGTCTGCCACAATGCCTGTGTCCTTGTGAAGGCGCCACAGCACTCGTGCAGCCAGACTGCAGGGGAAATAAGAAGAGTACATAAGTGGTTGTTTCAGTCCATGATCAACACAGTCAGAGGCCCAAAGGATATCCTGGAATAAGAACATAAGCTCATGACACACAAAAGCCCTGATCAAGCTAAACAATAAACACAAGTTGTTATTGTAGTCCAGGAAGGGATAAACTACAGCTTGTTTAGCATTTTCATATTACCCACATACTCTCTACGTCTTCAACCATTTGTCTAATCAGAATCATTTCAAACGTTTCTGAAACTTGAGGCAGTGCTGGGATTGCATGCGTCACAGCAGCTCCGGGAGGACCAGGCTTTGATACCAGCAGCGTCTGCCTGTGTGATGAAGAGGGACGGAGAAGCAAAGTGTTTCTGACAAAGTTCACTGGGTGTTTTTTTTACTGTTTATTTTTTTTTGTTTCACCATGTTCCATCTATCCATCATCTATCTTTGGATTCCAGGGGCATCCCAAGGATCCCAAGCTTTTCTCTCCCCAGTGACCTCATCCAGCTCCTCCCGACTGATCCAGAGACATTCCTAGGCCAACTGAGAGACACATTCTCTGAAATGTGTCTGACTGGTCAGACATACCCTGAACACCTCCACAGGGAGGCACCGACGAGGCATCCTGACCAGATGCCAGGACACCATCATCTGGTTCCTCTCAATGCGGAACAGCAGCGGCTCTTCTCCGAGTTTCTCCCAGATGACGATTGACAGATGACAATCTATCACCATGTAGTCTGCCGTGGAACTTTCAATGGAACTTTCATTGCCGTGTTCAAAATACAGCCCAACCTTGGTTTTCAAATGCCCCGGTTTTCATCTGATTCGGTTTTCGACAAAAAAATTGCCTCAGTTCCCGACCACACATGCTGGATCATGTCACCCAACATGTCAACACATAGCTGACACAATGTTACGGTGTCCTTTAAGGCACATTCATTTGGCAAACTCAGATGAGAATGTAACATAAATGATTCCCTTTGCAACATCAACTGATGCTGAATCCATTTCAGTCCTCTTATTAAAAAATCTTATTCAAATTTATAAAATGTATTTTTCTTTTCAGATTTTTGGGTGTCTGCAACAGATTCTTTGGTTTTACTATACAGTGGTACTTTGGTTAACGTCCGTCCTGGTTAGCGGGTTTTTTGGTTAACATCCCAAATTTTTGCAAAAAATTTGCCTTATGTTGCGTTTGTCCGTTTCTTTAGTGTCCAAAATACCAGCAAGTTTGTTTACGCCGCCATTTTGGTTGACACACGCAAGATGTAATCTTGCGATACTTGCACATGTAGGCCACGGGCTCAATGTACCAAACACAAGCACCTTGTGGGGGCCTTGGCGGTCCAATCCTCAGCTACAGAAGCTAGCGCTTGGGACATAGAATGTCAGCTCTCTGGTAGGGATGGAGCCTGAGATGGTGTGCAAGGATGCTGTGGCCGTGTCTTGGTTGACACCGCTCTACAGCACCACATGGACATTAGGGACAGTACCGCTGGATTGTCAGACTGGGGTGGTGGTCCCCCGTTTTAAGAAGGGGGACCGGAGGATATGTTCCAACCATCGTGGTAAGGTCTATTCAGGGTTTCTGGAGAGGAGGATCTGCCGGATAGTTGAATCTCGGATTAAGGAGGTGTGGTGGTGTGGACCAGCTCTATACTCTCAGTAGGATCCTTGAGGATAAATGGGAGTTTTCCCAAGAAGTCTACATGTGTTTTGTGGACTTGGAGAAGACATTCAACCGTGTTCTCTGGGAATTCTGTGGGAAGTACTCCAGGAATATGGGGTATCGGACAAGCTAATTCAGGCTGTTCATTCCCTGTATGACTGCCGTCAGAGTTTGGTTCACATCGCCAGAAATAAGTCGGACCCGATTTCAGTGAGGGTTGGACTGCACCAAGGCTGCCCTTTGTCACCGATTCTGTTTATTACTTTTATGGACAGAATCTCTAGGCAGAGCCAGGGCGTTTGGTGGCTAAATGATTGGGTCTCTGCTTTTTGCAGATGATGTGGTCCTGCTGGCTTCATCGAGCTGTGACCTTCAACTCTCCCTGGATCGGTTCGCAGCTGAGTGTGAAGCGGCCAGGATGAGAATCAGCACCTCCGAGCCTGAGGCCATGGTTCTCGCCCGGAAAAGGGTGGAATGCCATCTCTGGGTCGGGGATGAGATCTTGCCCCACGTGGAGGATTATAAGTACCTCGGGGTCTCGAGGGAGGGAAAGATGGAACACGAGTTCGACAGGCAAATCGTCGTTTGCAGTGATGCCCTACATCAGTCCTTTGTGGTGAAGAGAGAGCAGAGCCAAAAGGCAAAGCTCTCAATTTACCAGTCGATCTACATTCCACATATGGTCACAAGCTTTTTGTAGTGACCGAAAGGACAAGATCGTGGGTACAAACGGCCAAAATTAGTTTTCTCCGCAGGGTGGCTGGGCTCTCCTTGAGAGATGAAGTGAGAAGCACTGTCATCCGGGGGAGACTTGGAGTGGAACCGCTATTTCTCCACATTGCGAGGTGCCAGATGAGGTGGCTTGGGCATCTAGGGAGGTGTGCAGGACACGCCAGGATACGTTGGAGAGACTATGTCTCCCAACTGGCCTGGGAACACCTTGGAATCCACAAGGAGGAGCCGGACGAAGTTGCCGTGGAATGGAAGTCTGGGTCTCCCTGCCTCCCGACCTTAGATAAGCAGTCGAAGATGAACGGGTGGATGGATGGACGTTACCAGACACCTTAAAAGACTTGGGTGCACTTCTGTGACATGACTGCCGCCAGCGGTTGTTATTTTTTTCATTTTCTATATTAATTGATTGGTAATGGGGTTTTTTTGTAGTTGCAGCAGAATAGTTTATTTTGTGTTATTTTGTGAATTGGTAGTTTTATGGAAGGGGATTTCAACAAAACTAACCAAAAGTGTGTAAGTGTTCACTTGTCCATCATGTGTCATTGTAGTTATTTTTGCATCATTTTATGCATGTAAAACTATAATTATTGTAGAGAACATACTAACTCCTTATTTGTAAAATCACCACTACTTAAACTTGCTGATATAGTTCATCTTCAAACAGCTAAAATAATCCATAAGGCTAAAAATAACCAATTACCTAAAAATGTCATCCAATACTTCTCTACAAGAGAGGAGAAATATGATCTTAGGGAAGAAGTACATTTGAAACACTTCTATGCTAGGACTACGTTATGCTAGCCATAGCATTTCAGTATGTGGAATCAAACTATGGAATGGATTGAGTAAGGACCTCAAACAATGCACAACGATGAGCCAATTCAAGAAACAATACAAGCAGTTGATGTTTGCTAAATACAAGGATGAAGAGTCTTGAACCACTCATGATGTGCTGTATATATCACTATATGGACCTACAGATCAAGGCACAACTGTACTTACTATGGAAACATTTGCTTTGTTTTTTTGTATGTTTCACTGTTACTGGACGTTTTGGAACCAATGAATAACCAAAAACAAGGTACTACTGTAAACCACCAAAATTACTACATAAATGTGCATTTAACAGCGAAAACTGGCTGTCGAAAAAAGGAGTTTACAGTGTGAGAAAAATATGTTTGACAATGATGATGATAATGATGTCTGGGGTTCCAGAGACTAAGCTTATCTCAGGAGAATGTTGCTACCAGCTAGTATGCTATGACAATTTGATTTTGCAAACACATCAGACAAACACAGGGAACAGGGGAGGTGTAGCTTATACTTTTCCCTGGCAGAGCAAATCGGGTTAGCATGTAAGGGTATTTAGATCGATAGCAGTATTTGCCTAAATGCCTGGACAGGACAAAAAAAGTAAATGATCCCCAAAAATGTAGTTTATCTATTCTTCACTCACAATCAGTCCAGCTTTCAGCTAATGGCGGTGAAGATGTCTTACCGAACATTCTGATTTGGTGCCTTGCCGACCTTCTTGATGGCCGCACACTCCTTCTTGTGTTCATCCCAGCATGCAGTCTGGCAGGTTCGGTTGCAGTAGTAGGCAAACTGACATTGGGCACAACGATGTAACTTGGCCTGCTGGCGGAAGCAGCTGTGGCACACCTGCATGAACATGCTGTGAGAACGCAGAGAGTATTGAGCTAGTTCTGTACGTATTCAAACATCATAAAAAAAATCCTACAAAATTGGGCCCACCGCATTACCCACGAAACACTGCATAGACAAGCATAACAAACCAGCAATTCTAAAAGGGGACCTATTATGCTCATTGCTGTCACTTTGTATTGAGTTGTGGATTCCAATAGAGCAGCTACACCCGATAACCTGCACAGAAAGCTTTATAGATCTTCCAGAATCTGCACCTCCTTCTGAAGTGTTTCCATGGACTTCCTGCTTCCGACCTAAACGGTCTGTTTAATTTACTCCAACCCCGGCTGTGATTGATAACACTACCAAGCGCTCCTGAGGAACTCAGTGGTAGGAAATACTACCATCCAAAACTGCTTTCAGGGCTGAGTTCCAAATATGCAAACCTCATTATGTGAGGCTTTGGCATCGTTTAACACGAGAATACAACATTGTAACAACATTTATAGGTTCGAAAAGTGGAAAAAGCACAATAGGTTTCCTTTAACTGAAGTCCTTTTCTAGACGAACAGTATTGGGGAAACAAAACAAAACAAAATTTGTCTTATTTATGTCTGAAATAGCTTATACTCCGTTATTACTATATTGGGTAATTGAAGTGTAATGGTGACTATGGGGTGTTCTTTTATGACTGTGGGGTTTTAATAATGTCAAAAACCATAATTAGAAAGTCATCGAGTGGTTCTATACTATAACTAATAATATTCATAAAATATTCAATTTTTAATAGACGGAATACGACTTTGCAGAAATGTGCTTATCACGGTCAGGTCTGGAACCAGTTAACCACAATAAATGAGGGATTCCTGTATTAGCATTGTTTAGCCATGCTCAGCATTAAAGACTTTTAAATGTGAAAGCTGTTCTTGTATTTTTCTATTCATGTGAAGGCTGAGAGTCTTATCCTTGCAGGAATGCAGGTGAACTCTGGCTTTGCCATGTTGCTAAGATGCTTTTCTCAATTTTTTATATTTCTTCATTCACGGCTTGGTCTTTAACAAATGTCCCTATGCAAAGGGAAAATACTACCATTTATTGCAACTTTTATTTCCTCACACAATTAAACAATTTTAACGCAGCAAAGTCTTGAAAAAGACTGCACTGAACAGCGGTGGAAGACACCAGATTCACCCACTGTGAAAGTCCTGCTAGAGCTCCACCAGTCAGTGATATGATATACTTTATGTTCTTTTGAAATATATAATATACAGTATGTTCTCTTGAAAAAGACAGTCAACTGTGTTTTTGTCTAAATTAAGGTGAGTTTATGGTTCCTTCTTTCAGATCACCTAGCAGTCAGATGACCTTGCAATTCCCCTCTTAAAAGGCACCCCTGACCAATAGCACAAAATAAATAAATATCAAACTTATTCAATTTATTAATATATCCTACTTCAATAATTCACTTATCGTGGCTTATCGATTCTGGAACCAATTAACTGTGACAAACGCGGGACGACTGTACTTAAAATTAAACTCTCGGTCATCAGGCAATGTTCTTCCTTCATTCTTCGAACATTAGATCTGACACAGTTATTGCACTTTAAAATCCAGAATAAAGTCAACCTTAGGGTCACATGACACCTTGCCAGCTACTGTGTATCTATTTGCTGATGTCAGGACAGTTGAGAATTTGGAAATGAGGTCACATCGCCAATGGGATGGAGGAACGACCTGTAACTAAGTTAGTAAACCATCACTTGATGTGTGTGTCTGTATAAGGACGCTGTCATGATCCTCCTACCTGTCAAAGACCACAGCAGCAAAGCTGGCCTCTGCAAACACTACCTCCCCAGCATTGAGCTCTTTGCCCGCCTTCAGGCCGCGGCCTTTCTGTCCTGCATCAAACAGCTCAGCACTGTCCATGTTGCCTACCGTCATTGCACAAACAAAACAAAAAGCAAAAACAAAAAGGAGAAAACAGCAACAGAGGCTAGACCGAGCTAATTACAGTGGTGGCTTCTGATGAAATTCTTGCACACATTCAGGGTCTCTGGCCTCCTTGGCCTGGCCCATGCTACAGCCAAAAATACATTCACCTCCTCTAAGGCTTCAAGCACCTCCCCCGTGGGAGAAGCAAGACCAGTGGAGGGAATTGAGAGGGTGTGTGGATCCAAGGTGGGAGTCGTTCCCTTGTTGGGTCGCCTCCCTTGTGGTATTTTTGTCTGCGCCATCTGTTGCCTTCGATCACAAGCACTTGACAAGCAAA
This sequence comes from Doryrhamphus excisus, assembly GCF_030265055.1. Taxonomy (NCBI): domain Eukaryota; kingdom Metazoa; phylum Chordata; class Actinopteri; order Syngnathiformes; family Syngnathidae; genus Doryrhamphus; species Doryrhamphus excisus. Next base: position 17,782,990 of record NC_080467.1, read on the forward strand.
ATAAAACAAACTGGATGGAGTGAAAACACAGATGCTTCTTGGTTAGTATGTCTGTCTCCCGGTTCAAACATATAGTATCTTTCTATCCACGGTCTTCTGGTGCTTGTGTGTTTTTCGTGCTCCGGTTGCCTCCCACGTCACACAAACACGTGTCTTAGGCGAATGGAAGAGTAACGCTGTCACAGGTGCAGCAGTCTCAGGAGGGAAGCCCAGACTTCTCGGTCTCTGGCCACACATTCCAGTTTCATCAGGAGGACACCAAGGTGTTCCGAGGCCAGCTGTGAGGCATAATCTCTTTAGTGTTTCCTAGGTCTGCCCTGGGGCCTAATCCCGGCTGGGCATGCCCGAAACACTTCACCAGGGAAGCATCCAGGAGGCATACGGACACTACAGCGGAAACTCATTTCCACCTCTTGTATCTGTGATCTAGTTCTTTCGGACAGGACGCAAAGCTCATGAGGGTGAGGGTGGGAACATAGATAGACCTGTAATATAAGAGCTTTGCCTTCCGGCTCAGTTCTCTCTCCACCATGATGGTTAAGTACAGCAACCAGATGAACAAGACCCCGAGATACTTGAACTCCCAACCCGGAGGGAGCAATCCAACCTTTCTGACTGAGAACCACGGGCTCTGATTTGGAGGTGCTGAGCCTTATCCAAGATCCACACTCAGCTACAAAAACCTTGCAAGTTATCGCTCAAATTCTGTCCATGAGGGTTAGGCCACAATTGGCACAGACCACTTGGCAGCTGCAGCCCCGATCGGCTGCCACAGTAATAGAGGCATGAATTATGGCCCATTCGGATTCTTTCCCCGGATGCAGGCAAAAGGTGAGAGGTGAAAGTTGAAGACTTAACAAAGAGGAAACTGCCAGACGTTCCCAGCACACCCTCACTACACTTTTGGGTCGCCCAGGTCTGTCCGGCATCCTACTGCACCATCTAATCCACCAAGTGGTGATCAGTTGACAGCTCAGCCCCTCTCTTCCCTCGTGTGTCTAGAACAGGGGTGGGCAAACTACGGCCCGGGGGCCACATCCGGCCCGCCAAGTGTTTGAATACGGCCCGCCCAATCTTTCAAAAGTATTTAATTTAAACTCAACATACAACCTGGCATCATGGCCTGAGCCAACCTTTTGATGGTTGTATCAATTTCGTTGTTTGACATGGTCTGTTGTTTACAAAGTGCTCCTGAAAAAAGAGACACAAGCACATAATAATAATAAAAATTAAAATAATAATTATTATATTATTATAACTATTATGATTATTATATGTACTCTATTAATGCTAATTATTATATTAATTATATATAATAATATTGTTATATTTGCATATTTTACATAATAATAATATAATAATTATTATTTTAATTGTATTTTAATTATTATAATATTTTATTATTTTTAAAATATTTAAATATAAATATAAAATAATAAATAATAATAGCAGATTGCATGACAATTTTACAGATACAATAATACCAGGTGGACTGTTACGTGTAAAATATATAGTCTGCCCCCCCTGGAAATTGTGTTATATCAATGCGGCCCGCGAGTCAAAAAGTTTGCCCACCCCTGGTCTAGAATATGGGAACTATTATACAACTACAAAGTTGATCACAGACCAGCGGCCTTGGGTGTCCTGGTTCCAGTTGCACTTGTGGACATCCTTATGTTCAAACATGGTGTAAAGCAGGGGTGCTCACACTTTTTCAGCATGCGAGCTACTTTTAAAATGACCGAGTCAAAATGATCTACCCACTACAAAAATGCAAAACATCTATTTATTTTCAAATGTATTGAGGATTATTTGTACGTACAATGTATGTTGATGTACCTTACATAACCAAATGAGCCAATATTGCAAAACACACATAATTAACATTTATTATTATTAACATAATATTAACATTTTTTGTAATTACCTGAGTTTACTTTGATGACTTGCACTGAATTGAACCAGCCAGGGATGCATAGTCCGGACAGTAGCTGCTGATAGCCAGCCTCAAGCACACTTCCAAATGTTTATCAGTCATGGATAATATCCGTATCATAATATCCGTATAATATTCCATATCCGTATGGAAGTAATATGTTTTTTGCCTTTTTACTTGGTCCAGTTTTTGCCTTTTTACTTGGTCCAGCTCCTTCACTCATTTTAGTGAGGGCTTAAAATCTCGCAATTCGCCGACTAGCTTAGCACTTTGCATCGTTGTTTACGCATGAGCGGTGACCTAAAGGTCAAAATTCAGTTGTCATCTGACTGGTTGTCCTGTATGTCAATCAAGTAACGGGGACTGATGATAGGCTGACATCGTAAGTTCTGCTGCACTTAGAGACGTTGTTTGATTTGATTGGTCGCCCGAAGGGCAACATTCAGTTGTCATCTGAATGGCTGCCCTGTATATCAATCAAGTGACGGCATTGATGCTGGGATGATATTTTTTTAATGTCACGTCGCGATCGACGAGCGATCGACCAGTACCACCTCCGCGATCGACCGGTAGCTCGCGATCGACTTAATGAGCACCCCTGGTGTAAAGAAATAAATGGTGGTTCACACAGAAGTCCAATAATTGCACCGCACGGGTAAGTAAGTAAGTAAACTTTATTTGTATAGCGCTATTCTCAGTATTTCACAAAGCCCATATTAGTAAATATACAAAATACAATCAACAGGTCTGATTCAGTATGGGTTAAAATGTTTGTCTAAACCAATATCGAAAATCTTAAGATTTTAGATGATCTAGCTACTTGCGTATCAAAGGAGGTTTGTGGAACCATTAACAAATTCTGCCCAGATGACCTCAGGGCAGAGGTGTAAGGCTTGATGAGATCATCAATATATGCAGGAGCCTGTCCATGTAGGGCTCAATATGTAAGGACCAAGATTTTATATTGAACACGATACACAACAGGGAGCCAGTTGAGGATGCCAGGATGTCCAGATCGCACCCTTTCACATGGGCATTGAAGTCTCCCAGTAGTTCACTACATAGCCTTTACTGGAGAACGTTTTGGACACTCTGATCCAAACCCTAATCTAACCAAATCCCCAAACAATTGAGCTCCAATCCTGTATTATTGACACATTTTTAAAAAATCACACACAAATAGCGTAATCAATAATTTATTGATCATTAATTTTCTGTGCCACTTAACCCTCATTGGGGTCGTGAGGGTAGGTAGAGGTATCGATCCTGATTTTGTAAATATACATTTTGGAATGTGATATTTTATATACTGTTTGGTCAAGAATCATTCACATTGTACAGTACAGTGATAAGGAAGGACAGAACTATATTTAGAGACCATACAACATACATTATGATTGTTATTGTATTATTACATACAGCTATAATGGTGAGTCATTTAAACCATTTATTTAAACAATGACACATGCATCACATGGGACACCAGACAAAGGAAAATGAAAACATGAAGAATGTTTAGTTCACAAAATGTATGTGAATACGAGAGATGCTCCGATAGATCGGCCAGAGATTAGTATCCACCAATTTCCGTAAATACACATGATCGGCATATGCTGAGAAATGCCTTTGAAAGCCGATAACAAAAAAACATAGAAGTGCAGTGATGGGAAGAACGGCGTTTAAAATAACATTAGTGTTACTAACTTTTTTCAGTAACAGGTAATCAAACTAATTATTTTTACTTTTACTCTCCACCATTTTTTTTTTACATTTTTTACTGATGCCGATATCATTTTTGACACTCATTTTTGACACGTTACTGCACGTTACTGAAGCCGCCTAAAAATATATCACCGACTTCATAACTAATGTTGCAGGGTGACAAGGGAGGGGGTGAGATAACACATAAGCAATGACGATTGGCTCTGGTGTAAAATTGCGTCTTCAGCCAATCAGAGAATATGCAATATATGCAAGAAAATTTGCAATATATGCAATATGCAATAGTTACTTTTACTGGTAACTAGTTACTTTTGTAGTGGAGTAACTCAGTTACTTTTTTTGAGAAGTAACTGTAACTAACTACTTTTTTAAAGTAACGTGCCCAACACTGTAAATGTGTGGCGGTGATATGACAATTCATGTCATGACAACACAGACATGACAGCGTGACCCAGGCTACTCCAATCCATGCCAGTGTTTGATCACTCCCTTAATAAACATATTGGTGCTCGACTTCTCTTGTACCTTTCTTTACACCACATCTACCAGGTAACTAGCTAGAATTCTCCGCTGAGAACTCTCCTTTTCAGACTCCAAATGTGACTTTTTCACCACTGTGTTTGTTTTTAAAACAAACAAGCAATGCGGTTAGTTTGGAGCTCGCTTTTGTCCTAGAGAGAAGTAGATAGTACATACCCGATTTATGTAATATGTTTTTCAAGTTCCTATTGTTGTCATACGAATTAGGTCCTGTCCTCCGAACACTATTTATTTGTTGACATTTAGAACATGACCTGCTTGCCAGGGGCCCTTGGAATTGTCTAATGGCAACCCTGGACAATAACACTCCTAAATACAGTACACAGAAAAATGGACAGTTAATCCATGCCATTGGTATCGGCCAATGTCATTCATGGATGACCGGTATTGGAATCGGCACCATTAAATCATTCATTCATTCATTCATTTTCTACCGCTTTTTCCTCACGAGGGTCGCGGGGGGTGCTGGAGCCTATCCCAGCTGTCTTCGGGCGTAAGGCGGGGTACACCCTGGACTGGTCGCCAGCCAATCACAGGGCACATATAGACAAACAACCATTCACACTCACATTCATACCTATGGACAATTTGGAGTCGCCAATTAACCTAGCATGTTTTTGGAATGTGGGAGGAAACCGGAGTACCCGGAGAAAATCCACGCGTGCACGGGGAGAACATGCAAACTCCACACAGAAGATGCCCGAGGGTGGGATTGAACCCTGGTCTCCTAGCTGTGAGGTCTGCGCGCTAACCCCTAGACCACCGCCCCCCATTAAATCATGATCGGAATAAATCAAGGATGCTAAATTGTCAAGGCACATGTGGTCCTCCGTAATCCTAGTAAAAATATCTAACAAAATAACAAGATTTTGTAGCATGTGTCACTCAGAACAAGATGCATAAGAACTTGTTAGGTGTATAGATGGTGCTGCAATGTCTGCCTCTGTCTACCAGAAGGAGCCAGAGGAGGCTGAAATAATTGCAGCACACCAATGAATGTGTTGCTCAGAAGCAATGCATTGTGGGAAAACTTTAAAAAAGTCGTTCTTTCATTTTAAACTCGTATTGGTGCGTTTTTATATTTCTCAGGTATACCTTTTGAGTGTTAACTTGCTGTGTGATGAGTTTAGTGATCTTTCTAAGATGACCGTTATATTGTTTTACGGTAATATCACAACCTTATTCAATTTCCAATGGGCTGACAAGCTTGTTGTGACTGCACTGATAGCTTGTGATTGGATCCTGCCAAATGAAGCACTAACGACAAGCTCAGTGGCAATTAGTACTACAATTAGTACTAGTTCTGAAATAAAGGTTATGTCATGGGATTAAAATTTAACATTAGCTGCACCGCTGTATAAACCACAGGGTTCAATGTTTAAGAAAAAAAGTAGTAGTAGTTAGTAGTATACACCATAAATTAGGGTAAATGACAAATTTAGGAGGATAGAAAACCTGTTTACAACCTTGTAAATAGTAAATAAGGGTTTTAACATTATTAGAGTCCTTTAGACATGAAATAACACCCCCATAGTCACCTTTACACTCCTACTACCCAATATAATCAATATTAATAAAAAAAAAACACATATAAGTCATAAAATAGACTCACATGTTAGCATTGGAGGAATTTTGCAGGTATTTTATGACATTCTTCTGAAAGCCTTATATTTGTCCATCCATCCATTTTCTATGCTGCTTTTCCTCACTAGGGTCACAGGGATAGGCTGGAGCCTATCTCTGTTGATTTTGGGTGAGAGGCAGGGGACACCTTGGACTGGTCGCCAGCCAATAACAGGGCGCCTTATATTTGTATTTTATTTATTCATTCATTCATTTTCTACCGCTTATCCTCACGAGGGTCACAGGGGTGCTGGAGCCTATCCCAGCTGTCGAGCAAGAGGCAGGGGACACCCTGGACTGGTTGCCAGCTAATTGCAGGGCGCCTTATATTTGTATTTTATTTAATTTAGCTATTTTTATTCTTGACAGTGCTTCATTTAGGCAGAAAATATGCTTTAAAAAGCTGATTTTGGACTATTTATGGGCCATATTCAATCATGAAATGGCAATGATTTATCAATGAAAAAATGTGATAGAATAAAGCCGTGAAATATGAAGCGAGATTACTGTATCAAGATACATATCATTGACATAAGACAATTTTAAAATAGCTTCAACAATCAGTACAGGTTGATCACGGTATAAAATCGTCATTATATATAGTTGGGTGCTACCTCAATGAGAAAGTATGCTTACTTAATATATAGCCCCAGCATCTACACATCATATACATCAATGTGATCTCCTGATGTGTATTTGTCTTCTAGCAGCAGCTTCATCAGCTTGGCACAGGAGGCCTCACACGTGAGCAGCTGGCCCTGAGCAAACATGTCTGCAAACGCCTGCCTCATGCTGCCAAAAGCTGTTTGGGTCCGGGCCAACGCCTGCATGTCTGTGTCCAAAGGACCTGCACACAAAACACTTTGGTCATTTTGGAATTAAGAGTACAATCTTGTTGTTTCAATTGATCGCATAATCAGCAAGTTAACACATCACATAACTAACTATTGCTACTACATGGGGAATAAAAAACTAAGCACTAAACAGAATGTGTAAATTCAACCATTATTTGTAAACACCCGCAGGGCCACAAGCGTCCCACAGTAGCACTGCATGTCATGTTGCCAGCTACAGTTGATGCTAAAGGGTTAACAAACAGTCATTTGAAAATGCCCAATGGGCCGGATTAAGACTGGTGGTGAGCCTGATGTAGCCTGTGGCCTGCAGTTTGCCCACCCCTGCCCTACTACACCATAGGGCACCAACGCATTTTGATATTTTGTAAAATATGTGAAACAGAAAAGCTTTGTGTTATTGGTGAAGAAGCCTTTCATGAAGCCTTCACTCCCCCACCCCCATTTTTGCTGTTTTTTTAACTTTCTTCTTAAATATTCTTTTCCTTTTGTAACATAAAACTGACAACTTTTGTTTCTCATATTAGATTTATTTCATTACTTTTCATTTTCACAACTGAGCTACTTCCTCATAATATAACAAGTTTACTCCTAACGTTACTCTCATCATTTTTCTCTTTTTATTATTATTATTTTGACTTCATTCTTGCAAAACTGCAGTTTTTTATATTCATGCTGCAGTTTTTCCTTTTCATTTTCCAACTATTTCAACTTTCCTCTTGTAAACTTTCTTCTCATGATGATGACATTATTGCTATAATATTTTGGCTGTATTCTCAGCACAAACATTTTTCTTCAACCTAATTAGCCAAAAGATTCAAACCATCCCAATCGGAAAACATTGCGCTACTTCAAAATATTCTGGCTATGTATTTTTGCAATTCCAAAAAGATCCAGTTATTCCCAGAATTCCACATTTCCACGCCCAAAAATCTTCATTGAAATGAATGACATTTTCCAAACACTTAGTTAACACTTGTCCACATCACAAAAATTCCCCACATATCCTGTAAATCCCAATTTTTCATACAACATTCACACACATTGCCTTTTGTAGTCAATAGGTATAAGTAAATTCATATGTTTGCTTGAAATATGAACAACTTCTAACCTGGAGCATAATTGAGCACACGCAGTTCTGGTTCTTCTTCTGCCAGAACCTTAAACATCATGTCCCGGGCCGCCTTGCCTGTGCAGTACAGCACCCAGGAGGGGAACGGCTTCAGGGCACATAGCGAGGAGATGTTGACCACACAGCGTCGCAGACCTGCTTGCTTTGGAAAAGCCTGGAGTATGCCGGCAGTGAGGCACAGGGCGGAGCTCACGTTGAAAGACAAGTAGGAATCAACCTCAGCCATGCTGGTGAAGCTTGAGGAGAAACGGGACACGTCACCTAGAGAACCTTGGAGGAGAGAGACAGAGTGAGAGGTGCAATTTTCTACGGTGAATAGCTGATGAGGCAGCAGAACTGACAAGCATTTTCATCTAAAAGACTAAGTGGTGTATTCGGCAAAGCGAGTTTCATGAGTTAGCGAGCTGTATAGAGCGGAAAGCCGGACTTGCATCTTCAATGACGGTAGCGCTCTTCTTTATCGCCATGGTCGGGACTAGGTTTATGTTCAGCTTATTTTCAGCTTAAAATGGGCTATGAAAGTGCCGCTGTTTCACCGTTTAACTCATTCAGAGACAGTGTCACCATCTACTGAGAAGACATGGAAAACATTTTTAAAAAGAGCTTTGCCTGAAGATATTATCCATCCATAAGCAAAATAGATTTTCAGCCGAGACAATATGCCTAGATATGCTCACGCAAGAACCAGAAATAAAATGCAATATGAAATGTTAATAATTCATGTCAGCAGATGTAAATGTCACAGGAGTCCTTGCGTGAGTATTCACCCCATTCATCCTCTTATATTAAAATACTTGTTGGAGTAATAAAAATGTTTAAAATAGGTATGCAGATTGTCATGGGGGCATGTGAATAAAAATAAGATTGTTACATTGCCCATCGTGCCGCATGACAGAACTTAAAAGTGTAAATGTTACACTCTAGTGGTGACGTAAATTATTTGTTTTCATTTTCTGTGCGTTAAAAAAATAGTTAATTTCAGCTAGCTTAAAGTGCTGTCATTGTGATACACCTATTTCAACTATGAATCCATCTAAAAAAAAAAAACTCTAACAAAATTGCATCGTTTGATATACATGCTGTGATGTGTGATGCATTAACCCATTTAATCCCAAATTTTTCCCAGGCACAAAAATAATCACATCATTTTTCATTAGTATCCCTTGGAAACAAACAATCAACATTTTTAGAAATTTTCATGGAAAAGTGTGTTAAAAACTTGGTTTTATGATCTGTCACAATTGTGACCGGTGGGATACTTGTACTTGTATACTTGTACTTGTATACTTGTATCAACCACTGGACAGACTCAATATAAGTCTATTTGACCTGTGCAACGTGTTTGTGTGTTATGTGTGTGCGGAGGTGGGGGGGGGTTTGCTAGTGTGTGCATGTGTATTTGTGTGTGTACGTGTTGTGTATATATATATATATACACACACACACACAACATTCATCAATGTATTTCAAGACACTAACTTTATGCGGGGCAGACCTAGGACACGCTGGAGGGATTTTGTCTCACACCTGGACTGGGAGCACTTTGGTGTCCTCCCGGTGAAGCTGAGACTGCTGACCCCGCAACCCAGACCCGGATAAGCGGAGGAAAATGGGTTGTAGAACGAAGACATTTTTTCCCCCCAACTTTTCTTACTAGATGCCAAAGTACTGTTTGTAACTGTATGCAACCGCCAAAGCGATATGTTTGTGAACTGCATGGTACAGCTTGAAGCGCTCCATGTGCAGTGATACTTTGTATTTCTCACATGCATAGGTAGTGCATTTCTCACAAAGGCGAGGTCTCTGGAACTGGTGCATCATGTTAATTGGCCAGTTAGGCCTGTAGGAAGCTTTCGTGTCGTAGCTTGCGTGATCTTCAGTATTACTACTCAGTAGAGATCTCCTTCCATGGCTCACTGGTTTCGTTCCAAAACATTGCAGAAGGGACTCTGAGACTATCCGTGAGAAGTTGAGCAGGTCGATGCTCCTTCCAATAACATCGCTGTAAAATGGACGGCCATATTTATCAGAGCGCTGTTGATAGACCATGCAAATTTCCCCACTGAGGGACGAATAAAGGCATATCTTATCTTATCTTATCTTAAAGACGGGCCACCACTTCTTTTTTGACCTGATTGAGATACCTGTAGGTCGTCGAGGTCTACACCACCCATGTGCTTGGTATTGGCTGATGCATTTTGGTTGTTGGCAAGTGCACATTGATGCCTGTACCATCTCTTGACATGGGTTGACAATATTATTGTCTTTCCAACAAACCAGCAGCTTCTCTCCTTTGCACAGAACCTCAGAGGTTCCCCTGGATAACTTTACGAAGGTATTCAGTTGTATGAATGGGACATCAAACAGGTGGTTCTGCCTAATGGTTCCAGACCACCTATATCCTATTTTTTTTTATCTCATCCATGGGGGAAAGAGTGGTAAAGAAGTTGTCATGGAAGAACTTGCAACCTTGAGGCACCTGAGCTTGCTCTACCAAACCTATGATAATGCTGGGTCGCTGACCAAAGCCTCTCACTGGGAGGAGTGTGTGCAATCTACAGTATGGCTCCAAGTGGTATGTGCATTCATTGGATGAGGCAAGACTCCATACCTTGTAACCAAAGCCATTGGTTTACCTTTGATGAATTGTTTACATCCACCTTGGCTATAGTATGGTATCATGTTCTCATCTACTGACGGCCATTCCTGTAACGGCATGATTTTGTATGAGTGATTAAGTCATTGAAGATGGGTCTAACCTTTAAAAAATGGTTCATCTGTGATCTTGGAACCCCATGAACTGAGGCCATTATATCATCAAGGGCATTATATCCTCATTGTATCAAAATGGTGGGTGGGTGTGGTGGGTGGGGGGTTGTGTGTCTGTGTGTAAAATTTGGGAGAAAGTTACATAGCAGCAGAAAGTAAGGTAGAAAGTTAGCCTATGTGTATAAGCATGTAGATACAATGGGTTATCCCACTGGTCACAATTGTTGTCAGTGACATGTTTGTGAGTTCTATGGCTACATGAAACAAAGTTGAGTAATTGCAAATGCATATATCAATACTAGACACCTTAAACATGATATGTACCAAAAATCTATGTATTATCTTTACTTTGCTTTACTAACATTTCTTTGCTAAGAATAGCTAGCAGATCGGACAGGCACAGATAATTGGGGAGCTAATATAAGGCAAGACGCAAATCTGTTGTTTTTTCACATTGTTAATAAATAACAGAGACCTGTGAACCCCCAAGTCCCGGGTCAGTAAAAAAAAAAAAACAAACTCGGGAGTTTTGAACGACTCGTCAATATTCCACCATCTCTAATTCAAAGTGAAACAGTGCAACCCAATCAGAATGATGATATTTGTATAAAAGTAACAAGTTGTCAATACAGCTGGACAATACCTTACCAGCGTTATTGAACAGAATAACATGTTGGATGTCCTCTGAAAAAGCTTCTTTCGCGGTTCGGACGACACTCTCCACTCCTTCCATGGACGATAGATCCGTCACGACACACCGAACCTTTAGGTCTGACCCGGACATCTGTTTCTGTAGAGCCCGCAGGTCGTCACCTGACCTGGCCACCAGGATTAAAACCGACCTGGGCTTCACCAGCTGGGACACTTCATTCGCTATTGTTCGGCCAAAGCCTCTGGAGGCCCCGGTGATAATGCACAGAGCTCGGCCCAGATGTTCCATTTTCTCCGCGGAATGCTTGCTGGTCAACTGGGCGGAACTAACCGACTTCTGGCTGCTTGAGCGGTGGTTCTTCTTCTTGTATTTAATAAGCGTGACTCAACACTATCGCCATCTCTCGGTTTTATTCTTATTCACAGTGCCACTGGGCGATACTACAATGTTGGTATCGATCTGATACGGAGCATGGAAGATACTGGCCGATACTAATGTGTCTTAAATTGAAAATGTTTCAAGATCATTAAACGATTTTGTTATTTTGCATTTAATCGGTTTAACTAAGACAATCTAGCACAAATATCACCAAAATAATACAATTATTCCTTTTCTTGACATATAGTTGTTTGAGAAAAATCACGGTGGGCGACAGGAGCAAACACATCCAACATCCAAACAATCCACAGAAATGATACAAAACACCACAGAATCCACAGTGCACATGAAACATACAATACAACATACAATTACACAAACAGCTACATGTTCAAAAACTAATGCAAAAGAAACACACACACACACCTGAGACAACTGCATGGGATACTACATCTTCACAATATAAAGTTTAAATGAACCAAGCTACTAGGGAATTAGCCATGCTACCAGCATCCTAGCCAGGCTACTAGCATGTTAGCCATGCTATCAGGGATAGCAATACAGTAAATGTCTTAAGCAAATGTCCAATAATATTGGCACACCAATATTGTCATCCCAAATTTGGCATAAAAATGTATATCTGACAATATTGGTATCAAGTTTATGCCATTTATTTAGTTTTTTTGTTTGTTTGTTTCTCATATTGCAACCTAAAAAAATATTTTATGCTACTAAAATGATATTTTACAGTTTAATTGTCATAAAAACATGACTTTTTTGTTAGAATATGACTTTTTCCTAATATTATTTTTTGACTTGATACTCCTAATATTACAGCTGCTTTTTTTTTTTTTTTTTTTTACAATATTATGACACGATTATGATTTAAAAAAAGAACATCTTGATGTCAACTTTTGCCCAGTGGTACTGTCAACTAAAAAAAAAATTTCTTTTAACATTTTGACTTTATTTTTGTAAAATGACAACATTTCTGTTGTTATTTTGTACAACAATTTAAACTTTGTTCTTGTAAATTATGACATTATTCCCATAATGTTGTAAACTTTCCCCAATCACATTTTCAAAAAATGCCAACTATTTTATTTTGCTTCTCATAATATTACCACTTTCAAAAAATGTCCTTTCTCTTTAACATTTAACTTTATCCTGCTGAAAGCTGGACTTTTAACACCACTGGTCTAGCTGACCTGGTGATGAACATGTCCCCTTTCGTGTCCACAGGCTTTACTTCCTCTTTGGACGGTGCGTCAGTGGTAATGAGAAGAGCCTCAAAGTATTCCTTCCACAGTTGAGGTCAGCAGGCATCCATCCCCACTGTACACAGTGTAGACAGGGCACTGCTTCTCCTCTTTGAGGTGTTGCACAGTTTACCAGAACCTCTTTGAGACTGACTGAAAATCGTGCTCCTGAAGTACTCACTACACCAGGGGTGGGCAAACTACGGTCCAGGGCCAAATCTGGGCTCGCCAAGCATTCCAAAGTATTTCATTGAAACTTTAACATACAAGCTGGCAACATGACTTGCAAGTGGTCAGAGTCAATCTGAGACAACCTTTTAATGGTTTAAGTAGCTTTTCACATGCCGCGATCCTGACAAACAAACACAAGTCAACAAATATGTGACACACAACTTACCATACCCACTGCACTGTCTGGGAAGTACAAATGGAGGGACTGTCACATACTCTTTGTCAATTTTTACTGTTCATAGGTCATATTGTATATCACACATCCTTTATTATTTATGTACTTCCGGGTGTCTTATTCAGTTAAAAAAAAACCCTGTAAAATCCAAGCACATGCACATATATCACATTGTATGACACGTTTACAGATCAAATAAGACCAATTATTCCAGCTGGGCTGTTACAATGATAAGCTTGCACGTGTATCAAATATATATGACCCTTGTTGAGTCAATAAGTCAAAAAGTTTGCCCACCCCGTCCTACACCCAAACATTTGCTTCAGCCACAGCAGTTACTATGCACCACTTGACCTGTCGATACTTGTCACATCCTCCAGAAGTTCCCCAAGCCATCGAGGCATAAAGCGACATTTACACTTGCACACATTTTGCCTTCGCGTTACCTCGCATTTTGCCCTGACAATGCGTGTAATTCATTCACAGCATGAATGAAAAGCATGAAGACGAGTTTGCAAACTGTGTACGTTCTGTTGACGCATAAATTCCGCACTTGGCAAGTCATTTGTGACCAAAAATGGTGCGCATTGGCACAAACTGACCACACACAACTTATTTGCACCTTGTCAAGTGGTGTTTATGTCTAGTGCATGACTATAGTCATGCACTAGACATAAACAGTTCCCTACCATAGACAGGTAGGGAACCTATGGCTCGGGAGCCAGGTAGGGCTCTTTTGATGACTGTATCTGGCTCTCAAGCGTTTCTTACCACAATAAAAATGTATTTTTGCTAACATTTTAAAGTGAACCATCACAGAAATGACTGTTAAAAATAATATTCAAAATCAACAACTTTCTTATGCATTTTAATTCGTCCATCTATATTCTGCTGCAATACGGCCAACCATATCCATCTTTCCTGATGATGTTTTGCAGGTCAAACACCAAAACTTGATTATTACTGGGTAGTTATTACTAGTCTACCTCGGTCATTGAGATGTCAAAAAAACATGTAAATGTAAACTTTCCTCCTTTAGTCAAATAGCTAAAGTTGCAGAACCAAGCCTTCTGGTGAAGATGGCCAAAAGAATGAAATACGTGTACTGAATACGGTTCAAAACTATGCAGCAGCAGAAGTTGCATTAATGGCAGCAAGTATTTGATTTATTATTGGACACTGCGCTGCTCACGAAAGTATGCTGGCCACACCCCATTGGCGTGGGGTAGTGTGCCTGGTCTACGTAATTAGAGCTCATTATATCTAAAACTGTTGGTCTTACATAAAAATGCACACATTTTATTGCATTCAAAATGTATATGGCTCTCACAGATACACATTTTAAAATATCTGGCCTTCATGGCTCTCTTAGCCAAAAAGGTTCCCGACCCCTGCACTAGACTATAACTAGACTATATAGACTATATCCCGCATCCATGAAGCAGTCCTGGCATCATTTGGTCCTGCTGTGTACCGCTGCATCCCACGTCATGCCACGCAACAGTATTAATTCCTTTATTTACGTACAAGGGACATAGAAGATGCTGGACTCTATATTTTCTTGTAGCTGCAGGTAGACAACATGCAAAACAGGAGGAAGGCAATAAACTACAACCAAAACAGACAGACAATGTGGCAGAGGGAATTGCTGACTAAAAGACATTGCTTTGGTCATTGTGATTAGCCATTAACAGAACACAAGGAAGATCCAAGATGCAAATTACTTTTTTCCGAGACGTGGTGGAAAAGTTAACCCACTTATGTGAATCAGACATGCAGTGGTACAGTTTACACCTATTTTATACTTGTTAAAGACCAATTTCAACAACCAGTGTACTCATTGGCACCCCATTGTCCTTTGCAGGAGCAAACTGCGTGCAAGTGAGGCTTCAAGACACCTTAAGCTCGATGGCCGCCTTAACCGCTGGGGGTTGTCACCATGACTGCAGCTCCATTCAGCCACTTCAACTATGGAGCCACAGAATATGGCCAGATCAGACTCAGTATATCTCAGATCAAGATCTCCCGGAGGTGTGGAAAAAAAATGTTGGCAACAAAATGGTGAAAGTAGACGAAAAGGTCAATGTAGTCGTTAGTAATTGTAGATATAGTCACTCTGCTTTTCGCTGACATGGCAGTTTTTGTCCCTCGAATGCAGGTTTATTTTGAACATACTTTCACTTCCACTTAAATGATCTAGTTGCACATAAAGCTGCACACCACTCCCGTGCATGAAGATAACATGAGGATACATTAAACCACTATTTGAGACTATACTTTTTGCTTTTTGGATGGAAGAGGAATGTAAAACCTTCATCGATTCTCAAACACGACAAACAGCAGAAGCAGCGTGAAATCAACGTGTACAAAAGTGTACAATAACAAAAGAAACTAAACAGCCTCAGCCTCACAAACTATGCTAAAAGGCAGTAAACTAAAACTACATGCTCGATTCATTGTGACCACACTTGTCATTTTCAAAATCGCTATTTTGTGAGATGAGCTTGTAAGGCTTCTTCCTCTCTTTCTCCTCCAGCACAGAGTTTCCCATTTCCACATCTTTGCTGCGAAGTTCATGCCGAGAAAGGAACTCAACAATGCCCGCTCCAATGGAATCCCCCAAAACATTGGTGGTGGTACGCAGACGGTCCCTAGGCCCGAAGAATAAGAGAATGTGGGGTTACCGTCAGCTCCATTGAAAATGTCATCATGGTACTCTGGCATTATGACAAAACTGTAAAGCAAAAATGTGATGTCAGTGAGCAGTGAGCAAAAGTTTCCAATGATACTAGAGATGGCCCGGATAGACGGATAGCATATCTGCGACCCTCATGCGGATAAGTGGCATATAAATTGGATGGAAGGAAAATTAATAGCTTCTCAGCAAAATGTGGTGCATTCAAGGACAGTTGAACAATGTGCAATAGCTCCATGTTTGAGGAAAACACATTATAAACGTAAAAATGGTGGACTTTTTTTTAACAGTAGTGCATGTAGGTTGTACATTGTACCTGTACTTCCACAAACAATAATCCCTCTCACTTTGAATTTCTTCACTTTATCACAATTTTTCAGAAATATTTTAGAGTAATAAATAAATCATGCGGCTGCATGGCGGACGAGTCGTTAGCGAGCAGGCCTCACAGCTTGGAGAATCGAGTTCAATTCCACACTCGGCCATCTCTATGTGGAGTTTGCATGTTCTCCCCGTGCATGCGTGCGTTTTCTCCGGGTACTCCGGTTTCCTCCCACATTCCAAAAACATGCTAGGTTAATTGGCGACTCCAAATTGTCCATAGGTATGAATGTGGGTGGGAATGGCTGTTTGTCTATATGTGCACTGTGATTGGCTGGCGACCAGTCCAGCGTGTACCCCGCCTCTCGCCCGAAGACAGCTGGGATAGGCTCCAGCACCCTCGTGACCTTCATGAGGATAAGTTGTAGAAAGTGAATGAATAATAAATCATACTGTTACGTGTTGAAAACAACAAATTCTTTGTCCAAACTTCATATTTTACAAATTCTATGACTAAATTAAGCATGAATAGAAAAATGACACTGTCCTCCCTCTTCTGGGTGTCCTCACACTGCCCGTCACTGAAATGATGCTGGCCATTTGGCCTGAGAAAGGACAATCAATTGCTATGAACAAGACCTATTCAATTGGAAATTGTGCTAAATGTAGGTCAACTGTGTTAACTGTAGTTACCTGTAGTGAGCAATTTGCAAAGATGGATTTGGAGAATTCTAAACAAATGCCACTAAAATATATTTACTTCTCTTCACTACACATTTTTCAATACTGCGACTTATAGACCAGAAAGTAGGGTGAATGAATCGCACGTCGCATACGTACATAGACTCACCAGCCACTTACAGACTGCCATCTGTACTAAACAGTCAGCTCACCAACCAGCGCCAGGTGGTGACTGACCCTTCAAAACAAAATGTCACTGCCTATGGTGCAAAACAGGAAGTAATGAAACCAAAATAAGGTCCCACAACAGGAAATGAGGAAAACAACACTCCACTAGTGTATCCACCACAATTTTAAATTAAGCACTAACGGGTCTGGCTTCTTCAGGATTACGTCTGGTTTATGAAGTTAAAGACTTCATAGAGGACATATTTGGACCATCCAAGTTATAGGAGACAGGAACTTTTCTTCATTGCCCCAGTTAGCCGAGCAATTTCTGAGACGGGCATTCTAATTGAAATGATTAATTTTGGAAAGCTAATTATGTTTCTATGTTAAAAGTAACTCCAGAAAACATTCCATACAAAAGGAAATATGTAGAGCAGGACTTTAGGGAGACAGGAGAAGTGTGTCACTAGGTGGTAGTAGAGATGGAAGTAGGGATGATTCATGTATGGATGTGGATGTGAGGTAGGAGCAAGCCAGTGTTATGTAAGACTCAAGTAAGTCTCAGGTTTAATCTCATGTAAAGATGTGCAACCCAAGTCAATCTTAAGTCAAGATAACGCAGATCAAATCAAGTCCAAAATCAAAGGCTTGAAATTTTGGAGTCCTTGATCCAGAAGCATTCATTCATTCATTCATTTTCTACCGCTTATCCTCATGAGGGTCGCAGGGGGTGCTGGAGCCTATCCCAGCTGTCTTCGGGCGAGAGGCGGGGTACACCAATCACAGGGCCAATCACAGGGCACATACGTATAGACAAACAACCATTCACACTCACATTCATACCTATGGACAATTTGGAGTTGCCAATTAACCTAGCATGGTTTTGGAATGTGGGAGGAAACCGGAGTACCCGGAGAAAACCCACCCACGCATGCACGGGGAGAACATGCAAACTCCACACAGAGATGGCCGAGGGTGGGATTGAACTCGGGTCTCCTAGCTGTGAGGCCTGCGCCCTAACCCCTCGACCGCCATACAGCCATACATTGTTTTATGACTGAGTTAAATGTAAAAATTAGTTTGTCCAGTCATATTTTTTCATTGTACTAAAATTAATGTTAAAATCTCATCTTATTTTCATGGACCCAATCTCGGGCATCGTCTTGTCTCGTTACATTGTAAAGCAAAATTATTGTTCCTCTACATTCTTCTCCCCTGAGTGCTATAATTAGTTCTTGGGCAAATCTCTGTTTAGAGAGCAAAATCAAGTTTTAATGAATTCATGGCAGCATGTTTGAATACATGTAATGTATGTGTGTCAGTGCAGGATACTCACAGGAACCAATCAACCGCAATGATTAGAGTGATGTCATCAGTAGGAAGTCCAACAGAGGTCAATACAATCACCATGGTAACCAGGCCGGCTTGTGGGATGCCAGCCGCTCCTATACTAGCCGCAGTCGCTGTAATACTTGGTTAAAAAAGAACAATATAGTCAGAATTTTGCAATGATTTCCTCATTATAGCCTCTTAAATTCATTCTTACCTGATTGTGATTATTTGGCCAAAGTTCATCTCCATGTTGTTGACTTGAGCAATAAAAATGGCTGCCAATGCCTCATACAGGGCAGTGCCATCCATGTTGATGGTGGCGCCCACCGGCAACACAAAGCGAGTGATTCGCTTGTCAATTCTGTTGTTCTCCTCAAGACATTTGAAGGTGACAGGAAGGGTGGCAGAGCTGGGGGATGACAAATAAAATGTCACCTTCGCATCAACTGATAACCCAATAAAAATGTCACACAACTCGCTCCTTTTCCTACAAACTTTCCTCTTCTCTCTTCAATTGCAGTTGTTCATTTATAACGTAATCCAGGTTTAAACCCTAAATATGCCTCACGCACTTAAACACATTTAAAGCAAAACATGTACAGCTACTCCCCACTAATGAATGATAGATGATCTATGAACACATGGAATCACAGTCAAGGCACAGAACTATGGTGTGTTTAAAGACCTTCAAACAAAATGTGAAATTTCTATGCTTGATGAAAAAAACATTGAGGCAGCATAAAGACATGAACATATAGAAATTGTCAGCTTTTTAAACAGTGGTACATATATGCTGTACACTGTACCTAGATTATCACCTATTTATATGTACATTGATTACCCACTTATGGTGAATGAGACCTGTTTTCTTCCAAAAAGGCTCATTCATGAGTGTCATGTCTTCTCTCTCTTTGTATGTGTGTACATTTAATTTGTTTTGCATTTATACCCTCGTCAATTCATAAATAAGCCAATCTCATATGTTATATTATTTCTATTGTGTTGTATTGTATTTATATAACATTGCTTTTTAGAGTGGTATGACAAAGTTTGTGCACCCCTGATCATTTCCAAGATTTTCCTTTATAAATGACTGGTTGTTGGGATCAACCATTCCAGTTAAATATATCATATAGCAGAAAGTGTGCAATTATGATTTAAACAAAAGTTGGTAGGTGCATAAATTTGGGCACCCCAAAACTAAAATACTTTCATCTGCCTTGCACACAGCCCAACAGCATGATGGAACCACCACCAAATGTTGCCATGCTTACCGCCAGTTGTTATGTCCAAATAACTCCATTTTAGTGTCATCAGTCCACATCACCTTATTGAAGCTAGCTTGTCCAAATGTGCCTCACGATACCTCAAGCGACTGTTTGTGGCATGTGAGCAGAAAAGGCTTTTTCCGCCTGACTCTCCCAGAATAGCTGATCGTTGAATGATGCACAGTGACACCATGTGCACCTAGGTCATGTAGGTCTTTGGAGCTGGTCTGCGGGTTGAGTTTGACTGTTCTCACCATCCTTGGCCTCTGCTTATCTGATATTTTTCTTGGCCTGCCACTCCGGGCCTTAACTAGAACTTTGCCTGTGGTCTTCAATTACCTCACTATGTTCCTCAGAGTGGAACCTGACAGCTGAAATCTCTGAGATAGTTTTTTGTATCCTTCCTCTAGACCAGGGGTGGGCAAACTTTTTGACTTTTGATTTAACAAAAAAGGGGGGGGGCGCGGCAGACTCTATAGTATTTTACAAGTAATAGTCCATTTTTACAAGTAAAAGTGTCATACAATCTGCTATATGTGCAATTTGAGATCATTTATTTGATGTAAAGTGCATTATAAATTACATTTATTATTATTATTAGGCTAGCGCGCAGACCTCACAGCTAGGAGACCAGGGTTCAATCCCACCCTCGGCCATCTCTGTGTGGAGTTTGCATGTTCTCCCCGTGCATGCGTGGGTTTTCTCCGGGTACTCCGGTTTCCTCCCACATTCCAAAAACATGCTAGGTTAATTGGCCACTCCAAATTGTCCATAGGTATGAATGTGAGTGTGAATGGTTGTTTGTCTATATGTGCCGAAGAGCTGTCTTCGGGTGAGAGGCGGGGTACACCCTGGACTGGTCGCAAGCCACTCACAGGGCACATACGTATAGACAAACAATAATTTTTGGAGCCCAGTGAGGATAAGCGGTAGAAAATGAATGAATGAATTTTGTAAACAACAGACCACATCAAATAACGAAATTGATAAAACAGCCACTTCCACCATCAAAAGGTTGGCTCAAGCCGTGATGCCAGGTTGTATGTTGAGTTTAAATGAAATACTTTGGAAAGAACAGGCGGGCCGTATTCAAACACTTGGCGGGCTGGATGTGGCCCCCGGGCCGTAGTTTGCCCACCCCTGCTCTAGACCATGATGTTGAACAATCTTTGCTTTGAGGTCATTTGACAGTTGTTTTGAGGCTACCATGGTGCTACTCTGCAGAGAAGATGCAACTACCTTGAATACCCTTTCTTGATTGGCTTCACTTGTGTATGCAGGTCAAGGGTTAATGAGCTTACCAAATTTTGTATTCCAATAATTAGTGTCTATCAAATCAATTAAACAACAAGGGTGCCCAAATTTATGCACCTACCTACTTTTGTTTAAATAATTATTGCACACTTTCTGTAAATCCTATAAACTTCATTTCTCATCTACGTATCACTGTGTTGGTATGCTATATGATATATTTAACTGGAATGGTTGATCCCAACAATCAGTCATTTATAAAGGAAAATCTTGGGAATTACCAGGGGTGCCCAAACCTTTTCATTGTATGCTTATTTTAATATTTGTCTTTCTTCTGCAATTGAGCTTCTGCGACCAAGCAATTTCCTTTGCGAATCAGTCAAAAACTCTATATAAAAAGACCTGGAAAAAAGATTTAAAAAAATATTTTTAACCATAAATTTGCAACTGTGCAGGGATCACTGTAGTTGTAGACATAGAGGAGCATGACAGTTATGTTTTGGATAATTGTCATACTTGAACCTCACCTGGAGGAGGTGCCCAATGCTGTGACCAGAGCTTGCAGAAGCCCAGCAATGAAAATAAAAGGGTTCTGCCGAGTGATGACAAAATATAGAGTGGGAAGAATTAGAATGCCGTGGATCATTAAGCCAATGATAACTGTGATGGTATACATGCCCAACTGCCCCCCCATCTGTGTCAGATCATCCATTTCCACTATTTTTCCTGCAATCAGGAACAAAATCCCAATAGGAGCATACCTGTGAAGAGGAGAAGGTGATGTTTTAGATAAGTGTGACTGCAACATGATAAATGGTACAGGAAGTGAAAGGTCAAGTTTTACCACATGATGATGGCAACCAGGCGCATGATCGCGTCATTGAGGCTGTCAAAGAAATCCCTCAAGAGCTGGCCTTGCTCCTTCATGTTGCCAATTATTAGCCCAAAGCACATGGAGAAGACCACCAGCCCAAGCGCATTTAATCCGTTCACCTGACCGGACACTGGAATCACTTCTTCTCGGGTGATTTCCATCACCTCCTGGGTTCCATTGGTGGTGTTGAAGAGTGTGTCATTCACTGTCACCGTCACATGAACAGATCGCTTTCCATATTTGGTTTTATACTGGACACATTTGACAAGGGAGGAAGAGGAGGCATTACACAATTACACATACTGCATCATCGTTGTGTGATTTACAGGTTCATAAGGAGACATAATCCCGCCGGCCTTCTCCTGGCTGGGCATGCCCGGACCCTCATAAAGGGAGGCGTCCGTAAGGCATCCAGACTAGATGCAGACTAGGACTAGCAGCTGTACTCTGAGCCCCTCCCAGATGACTGAGCTCCCCATCCGATCACTTGGGGCAAGTCCAGCCATCCTACGGAGGAAACTCATTTCAGCCACTTGTATCCATGATGTTGTTCTTTCAGTCATGACCCTATATTAGGGTGGGACTATAGATTGACTACTAAATTGAGAGGTACATCTGCTTCTCTCGTGTTAAACAATGCCAATGAGTTAGATCACGGGTGCTCACACTTTTTCAGCATGCGAGCTACTTTTAAAATGACCGAGTCAAAATGATCTACCCACTACAAAAATGCAAAACATCTATTTATTTTCAAATGTATTAAGGATTATTTGTACGTACAATGTATGTTGATGTACCTTACATAACCAAATGAGCCAATATTGCAAAACACACATAATTAACAATTAACATTTTTTGTAATTACCTGAGTTTACTTTGATGACTTGCACTGAATTGAACCAGCCAGGGATGCATAGTCCGGACAGTAGCTGCTGATAGCCAGCCTCACGCACACTTCCAAATGTTCATGTACATTGTGAAAAAAAAGTCCACCTCCCATTCCGTATGGAAGTGATATGTTTTTGCCTTTTTACTTGGTCCAGCGCCTTCACTCATTTTAGTGACCATAAACTTTAGCGAGGGCTTAAAATCTCGCAATTCGCCGACTAGCTTAGCACTTTGCATCGTTGTTTACGCATGAGCGGTGACCTAAAGGTCAAAATTCAGTTGTCATCTGACTGGTTGTCCTGTATGTCAATCAAGTAACGGGGGTGGATGATAGGCTGACATCGTAAGTTCTGCTGCACTTAGAGACGTTGTTTGATTTGATTGGTCACCCGAAGGGCAACATTCAGTTGTCATCTGAATGGCTGCCCTGTATATCAATCAAGTGACGGCATTGATGCTAGGATGATATTTTTTTCATGTCACGCCGCGATCGACCAGCGATCGACCAGTACCACCTCCGCGATTGACCGGTAGATCGCGATCGACTTAATGAGCACCCCTGAGTTAGATAATGAGGTTTGTGCATTTGGAAGTGAGCCCTGAAAGTCGTTTTGAATGGTTCCGCACACTGTTTTTTTTTGTAACATCGAGTTCTACTGACATCACTGCAACCTGGACTTCCTTATATGGACTTGCCCAGTTGAGCAATAGCCCCCTTGTTGTTAAGCTTTCCTAAAGTGGCAACCGTCAGGAATAAGTGGTTGGAGTTCTGATTCCCGGTCAGCAAGACAAAAACATTCAATGGAACCACATCACACGGGACTGTTTTGTGAACATGGGCCCAATACGAGGCAGAACTATCTGCCAAACTGTTGCTGAAGTCTAATTCTTAGCACATTTACCTAATGTTGACGCAGCATCCGGAGCGACTGTGCGATCACTTATCTTGCCCAAGGATACTACAACATGATCATGGGAGGACGGAGGATCGAACCCGCAACCTTCAGGTTGGGAAATGACCGCTCAACCACCTGATTCTTACCACTGCACTAGTTGGTCATGTGGAATAGTCAGAAGAGCAATCTGTAAGTAGAAATTTATCTGTGTCCTAACTGTGTTTATTTTGTGTAAGTAATCAAAGAAAAGGGGTTCGGCAGCTGTCCGGACGTCCGTGGGAATGCTTGGGCATGTCACCAATCACAGCAGAGTGGGCTGGATGGGAGGTGTGCGTGGAGGGGGCCCTGGGGGGTGGAGTAAATTACACAAGATCTAGAAAGCTTTCTGTGTCGGTTATCATGTTTCGCTGCTCTATACGAGTCTAGAACTCAATACATAGGCTTGAAAATTAGTATATATTAATATTTCAACTTCATACTACTAAAACTATGTTGTTGTTTTTTCCTCATCATTTTACAACGTCATTCAGGTTCAATTTTGATTACGTTACATTATTTTTTTCACTTTATTCTTGTAGAATTACTGCATTTTCTTTCCAATTTTGCAATATTTTTGCCACAAATGAGGTCACACTCAACACTCCTGGGATAAATGATGGACAAACATTTTTTTGTGTCCATTGCACATGCCATTGTAATTGTGTGTGCAATTTTTGGCTAATATAAAAAATCTTTAAAGCTGTTAACACAAAAGCTAAGCAGATTTGTGTTTTTCGTTTTGTTTAATGAACCCAACCATGACTGTCCAAACCAAGATACGTATGTCGTATAATGTGATTATGGGGTATCCTTACATGTGGATAGGTATGCTTTCATGTCACTGAGCTTATCATTTGCGTACTTTGACGTCACTAGAACACTTAAGACCGTGCATGATATGCTGCAGACAACAAAGTACTGCAAAGGAAGGGACTCTCACATCTACGGAGAAAAAGAATCAGGTAGACGTATTGTAACAAGAATTATGTGACTCACCTGTTGTGTGCAAGCTTGGACCAAATTCGGAGGAAACATATTTCTGAAATGAAAATCCACAGAGCATTACAGCTAGTATTACAACTCATGATGTTGTGATTCTTCCATACACGCACAATGCTACTCTCTCACACACTTGCAAGCTACCTGATCAGATCTAAAAAGGCATCTGCAGGACTGACTTGCTCTATTGTCTGCTGCTTTCCAAACTCATCTTTGGATCCTCTTCCTGGATGGATGATGAGGACAATGAGGATGCCAATGAAGACAGCGATGAAGGTAGTGGTCATGTAGTAGATCACAGCTCTCATGCCCATCTTCCCTGAGGCTTTGCTGTCCAAAGCAGCCATTCCTAATGGACACAGGATAAAGACAACAATTGTTTATTTCTCCAAACACAGACTCTTAGTTATAAAATTGTGATATGTTTATGTCTTAATACTTCACTGATAATGTTTTTTTTTGTCTTTATTCGGTAGTCCTTGAATGCACCATAGTTTTGTGCTGTGACTGACTATACCGTGACTCCTACTCCATGTCTTCATGGACCATCCTACATCATCACGCAGTGGTGAGTATCTATCATTTTATATTTTAAATTGGTTTAATAAATGTGGAAGAGTGAGCTATGTGTTTTTATGGGCATATCAATTACTCGCAGACGTTCGTCATTGCTTTGTTTTTTATGAACTGAAAAACATTTTTGCTCTTGCCTTTAATTTGTGTATGAAGCACATGCACCCTATCCTTTCATTCTGATACTTAGTTGTAAGTGTCACCTCTTGGTGAATTTGAATATACAGTATAATCCACCTTCTCTGCAGTCAAATTCATTATTATTCAGCGTAGTATAAAAATCTATTTCATGCATTTGACTTGCTGCTCTCCAATTGGTGCTGGTGTTTGATCTTCATGGAAATATAGCAATTGTAGGAGCTATTTATTGGTGTGTTCCTAGGTTTCTGATATCTGTTGATTTATTTTTTGTTGTTGTTGTTTTGTTTGGACTACTTGATAATATTTTCTTGTTAGTTATTTATTTATTTTGTTTATCTATCATATTTTGTTGGGGTTAATTAGTAGTTAATTTCTGGGTTTATTTCATTGGATAACACCCTGGGCACCTGCAATATATTTAGGTAGGCAGTGCTCACAGGACCAGCATGCACCGACCGGGGTGGGCCTATGGTTTTTGTACCAGCGCAAGAGAGGCAACAGGAAAAGGCCCTTGTTCCTTTTTTGTTTGTTTGTTTGTTTGCTTGCTCGGTAATAAAAGGAAAGAAGAAGAAACGGAACAAGATTGTTTGGACAATGACTCTTTTGCCTGCGTAAAACAAAACCCATGGTGCATCAGTGGCTGTTTGATTATAGCATAAGTTACGTTTATTATTTTAGTGAAGGACAAATAGCCACTACAGAAATGATGACCACCTACCAGCTCACGCATACTACACACAAATTGATGAATTTACCTGTTATGAGACTGGAAACTAGCAAGGGTAGGACGAGCATCTGCAGCATTCTCATCAATAATTCTCCGGGGAAAGAGAAATATTTCACCTCTCGGTATGACATCTTGTAGGGGCGCAATGCAAACCCCAGAATAATCCCTGTAAGGGGAAGGAAGACTGAACAGTGTGTATGATACCCTTTCACCACATTTCCCTGCACACAAAATTCCTGTTCTAAGCAAAATATCTAAGCAAAAACCTCTGAGACATGCAAACAACTTTTTCAGATTGCCAATTCGGAATC
Organism: Doryrhamphus excisus; assembly: GCF_030265055.1. NCBI lineage: Eukaryota > Metazoa > Chordata > Actinopteri > Syngnathiformes > Syngnathidae > Doryrhamphus > Doryrhamphus excisus. The sequence goes on from NC_080467.1 coordinate 17,809,425, forward strand.
ATGGTTATTTTCTCATGATTAAAAATCAAATTGGTAACCCGGGCATATGCTTGCATCATTCCAATATTATGTCATAAAAACACGGAAATAGATTCAGGAGGAACAGTGTGGTTTTTGTCTTGGCCATGGAACTGTGGACCAACTCTACACTCTTGGCAGGGTCCTTGAGAGTTTCCCCATGTGTTTTGTGAAGGCATTGAACCATATTCCTTGAAGAATCCTGTGAGCAATATGGGGCACCAGACCACCTAATACAGGTGGTTCAGCTTGGTCCACATGCCGGCTATAAGTAGTAGGACTCTTTTCCAGTGATGGTTGGACTATTTCAGGTCTGCCCTGTTCATTACTTTTATGGACAGAGTTTTTAGGTGCTCGATCTCCAAGGCCAAATGCATTTTGCTCACCTGGAAAATAGTGAGGGTCATCTTTGGGTGAGACACTGCCCCAGGTAGAGGAGTTGAAGTACCTCTGGGTCTGGTGTGGAACCTGCAGTGATGAGGACACTGCATCGTTCCATACTGGTGACGAGAGAGCTGAGCCAAGAGGCAAAGCTCTCAGTTTACCTGTCCCGCTACTGTATGTATGTTCCTACCCTCACCTGTGGTCATGAGCTTTGGTTTGTCACCGAAAAGATGATAGGTAAAAGCGACTGAAATGACTTTTCCCCGGTAGGGTGCATATAGGAGGGCTCTCTCTACCACAGTCTGGTATTAGATCTGTGGCAGCTTTTTGCATAAATTGAAGGATGCCAGCCTCCTGAGGAAGTACAGATGGCTCTGCCCTTTACTGCACAGAGCATCTATGCTGGCAGTCCAGTTTATCATCCAGATGCACTCCCAGGTAATATACAGTAGTTGTGAACAGGTTCAGAGTGTGTCCACCACCATTTCCCTGGTCTAGGTAGTCTAGAGGTGCAGATGGTTTGTGTAGCACCGGTCCTGGATACTTTTTCTGTGCTCATCCTCCTGTCGGTTCCTGATACATCCCATGGTGGCTGTGTCATCCACAAACGAACACCGTTTCCATACAGTGATGCCATGCTGCTGGTCACAGTCCAAGACCTGCAGTTCACCAGTCACACGTACTGAAGTCTGCCAGTCAGGTGGTCTGTGATCCCTTCCCACATGGGGAGACCCTGCTGCCATCTGTGTCAGTTTGTCCCTGAGGAGCTGAGGCTGGATGGTTTTAAAGGCGCTGGAGAAGTCCAAAAATGTAATCTACACAGCACGACCCCCTCTGTCCATGGGTGATAGATTTGGTGAAGCAAGAAGTTGATGGTGTCCTCAACTCCCACTTTCTCCCGGGATGCAAATCGCAGAGGGTCAAGTGCGCGATGGGCGGTGGCCTCGGTGGCCTCAGCAGCCATTCTTCAGTCTTCATCACATGCAAAGTTATTCAGCTCACCAGGAGGTGGTCTCTTTGGGGCTGGAACAATGAAGGAAGTCTTCCACAGCTGTGGAACCCCACCCAACCCCAAGCTCAGTTTGAAGATGCGCTATAGAGGGTCTCACAGCTCCTCTGTGCAGGCTTTCAGTAGTGGAGGTGATAGCCCATCTGGACCTGCAGCTTTGCTGGGGAACAGCCTTCTTCCTGTGCTGATGACTTGAGTGGGGGCTGCTGTGCGTGGGTTGGGACAATATTGGGAATATGCTATATGCTGATGAGCATGTAGATGACTTGCCACACGACTTGCCTTAAAGAGAATATGAACCCTAACTGGAATATTGTGTGCATGTAAAGGCGGTCTTTGGGATCAAGGTGGCTACGTATTTAGTTTGAACAGGAATCCATACCTGCAATAACTGCACCGACTGTGAAAAGTACAAAGGCGTTCTTCTTCAAGAAAGTCTGGACATCCTCTTTGGAAATCTCCTCCACTTTCCTCTTGGCCTTCATGGTCCGTATGTGGATGCCTTCCCTGAAACGCTGCATCCTGCTGCAGCCATGCAAAAATAGTGACAGTTTACACTATCTCACAGTCTCAACGTCTCACAGTCATCTCACAGTCATGTGAAGAGCATATTTATTCATTGAAAGACTCATGCTCATCATGAGATGGTTCGCTTTTGTTGTCATTGTGGAAGACCACTTTGCAATAACTGCCTCCCCATCACCAAATCAGTTACATACTCACACACACACACACACAGAGATAGTGACAGATCCTCATAGAATCATGATGGAGGGCAACATGTAAGATAAACAACAAAAGAAGATAAAGTTGAAGTGTAAAAGATCAACATCTGAGGAAAGAACATGATCAGTGAAGCATAACGACATATCTACTCATATGTTAAAAAAAGGTGTCCTTTTTGTAACAGTGGTACATTCATGCTGTACATTTTACCTCTATCATTTACATTTGTAGCTTGCTGCTTGCGCCATGAATGAGGCAAGTATAGCCGCACCGCATACATTTCATTTCAAATCTCAAACTTTGAGTTTCGCCAAAAATGTTAATTATTAATCCAAAAATATCGAACTGTGACATTACAGTATCAAATCAAACCGTATTGTGAATTTTCGGTCTTTGCAACCTTAGTTATTATGGCATGTTTATGTGCTCCATAAAGTGATTCATTGACTCGTGTTGCTTTCAGGTCAACATAAGAATAAATACTGATGCCAGAACAGTAAATGATATAATAGTACATGACATATGACATGATACAAAACAACAACCTTACCTTATTATGTATTATCTATTATTGCACTACAAATTTGAATTGAACTTTACATATTTATTGATTTATGTATTTATTTTTATTCTATTTTCTTGTTTTTCCCTTCTTATCTCTCCTTGTCATTTTTAGAGAGCTGCTGCAAACATGAGCTTCTCTTGAAAATGGATAAAGTATATCATACTCAAATTGAATGTAAAACATAAAACTTATTGCACCTGCATTAAGCTGCTCTTTTAGTGAAGTGTTTAAGGTATATGCTAACTAAAAATAAAGATATTATAAGTCCTTAATGAAATATGCTTGTAATGAGGCCAGAAAGTTCAAATAATTAACCGTAGCTGTTTGTGTTGGAAGTACACACTTTTGATGATGCCAGAGAGTTTAAATAACTAGGAAAGGCTAATGTTCAAGAGCCATCAATACACGAAAGAACTGATGACTAACAGCAACATAAATATGGAGCTGATAGTGGGAATGTACTTGCAAGGTGCTGAATGTTGGACACTTCTAGTGAATCCCCATTTCTGGGGTGAGCTAGGGAGGGGCCCTACTTTGTGAAGTTTTTTCCCCTCCTCCCACCAACAGGGACCAAGGGAGATGGCTAGGAATCTCAGGGTCGTGTGTGGTTTTGTGTTTTCTATGTTTTGGGGCCTGAACTGCAGAATAAATCATACACTATAAACAATTACTTTTAATTTACGGCCAATTTCCAACTTATCTCTATTTTTTACAGCAGAATGAAGTAACCTGACTGAAATCAAACTGGCTAGCTGGCGAGACTGATTTTCAGTGCCAGAGAAAGAGCACTGCAATTAAGGACTTATCTCGAACAAACTACACACTTGGTGGCTGATGGAAGAGTGGAATGAGTAACAGAGATGGCCGTGGTGGGTTTTATTTTACTTTCTGTCAACGTTTACATGAGGTGTAATGATTTGTATTTTGATTAGACTGTGTTACGTTACGTTACGTTACGTTACGTTACGTTACGTTACGTTACGTTACGTTACGTTACGTTACGTTACGTTACGTTACGTTACGTTACGTTACGTTAGTTGCTCTCCTGCGTGCCGCACCAACTGACATTGATGATAAGAAAATCAAATGACCTTTTCTTTTCATTCTCAGGTACATCCACGCCTATTTTGAGTTGCTTACAGACACCAATGGGCTTCGTAGCTTGGAACTCAGTATTGAGGAATGTGGAAGAGCCATCACAGAATACTTCAGAGTAAAACTGACCAACAAACATATCGTCTGTAACAGCGAAGGTACAGAGATGGTGCTTCGCATTGGTCAGCTGCTCATGGTACACTTATGGTTGTCTTCCAGGTGTCTGCCTTTGTAGCTGACATTGAAACAACCTTCACTCCTGCTGCAAGTCCTCGTCTGATACTGCTTGGTAAGCATTTCATTTTCATTGTTTCATATGTTACATTGGTCATTATTTTGAGACTATAGATGTGTACATAAAGTAAATGATGTTGATGATGTCACTTGAAGTTTCAGGTGGAACAGAGAATGTCAATATTGGATGCTGGATGATCACTCTGGAGGGGCGTGTAAAATCTGAGGGCATCACACCGTCCCTTTTGACGGGACTGGCTGCTGTGTTTGCAGTCTACTACATATTCAACCTTCAGTATCAAGAGGAGGCAGTTTGTACTCTGGAATGTATTCACAGGTAAGAATCATTTCATTTCCTTGTCATCATTATAGATTCATTCATTCATTCATTTTCTACCGCTTTTCCTCACGAGGGTCGCGGGGGGTGCTGGAGCCTATCCCAGCTGTCTTTGGGCGTAAGGCGGGGTACACCCTAGACTGGTCGCCAGCCAATCACAGGGCACATATAGACAAACAACCATTCACACTCACATTCATACCTATGGGCAATTTGGAGTCGCCAATTAACCTAGCATGTTTTTGGAATGTGGGAGGAAACCGGAGTACCCGGAGAAAACCCACGCATGCACGGGGAGAACATGCAAACTCCACACAGAGATGCCCGAGGGTGGGATTGAACCCTGGTCTCCTAGCTGTGAGGTGAGGTGCGCTAACCCCTAGACCACCGTGCTGCCCATCATTATAGATTTTGTATTTTATTTATTTAATTACTGAAAACTGGAACCTGAATAGGCTGTATGGCAGCTGAGCGGTTCTCGGGCATCTCTGTGTGGAGTTTGCATGTTGCATGTTAGAATAGTTCCAAGATATAGTTTTCCTTTCGGTCTCTAATCATAGACTATTCTGATTTCAGTTGCTTCATTCGTATCAATCCAGAGAGAGGATGGAAGACCACCTGAATAAAGGATGTCTCCAAGAAGACTGGTATGATGGTTCCAGAAGAAGTCTGCCACAGTGAATACACGTCTCCACACTACTGAAGAACCTCATGGACTTTGAATAGGACTTCATATACGTAGGTCAGTGAGCTATCTCTTGTCTCATGCTCTTAACTCCATATGTTGTTCTGACTGACATTGCCACATTAAACCATAAAAGACTCTGATATGATCAGCTTTATAAGCATGTTATGTTATTGTACATCTCTGACTTATTTTGATTTTTGTTTTTGCTGTTGTTTTAGAGCATCAACACTGCTAGCCATAGAGACCAACAACGGCCGGGAACGTGATGATCATCTCTCCCTGACTAAATAATCTTTGCTTTGAATCAGGACTGTCCACGCCTACTCAGACGAAGATAAACATGCACCTACCTTGCAGAACTCTTTAGGAGGTAAAACACAAGCCTCACAGGACTCTATTGAGGTAAAGAACAAGCCTACCTAACCACTTTACCAAGAGCCTATGTCACAGAACTCCTTTAAGAGGTCTTGATTTTCCCCAAATGTTGCCATTGATGCATATTTAAGTTATATAAGTTCTTACTGAGATGCTGTATATTTCCATACATGGCAGGAAATTATATTCAAAGATATAGCTCTAGGATAGAGACCGTGAAGATTAATATGCTCCCAAGGCTTCTCTATCTAGTCCAAGCACTGTCAATTAATATCCCAGAAAAACAGTTTAAACAATGGAATAAAATGATCTCAAGGTTTGTGTGGCATAACCAAAAGCAAAGACAAGTGGGGCATGGGACTACCAAATCTTAAAGAATATTTCCATGCTGCACAGATGAGAGTGGTTGTTGTAAATTCCCTCATTGTGACTGCGATGTTTGGTGCAGGCACTGTTCAGGCCAGACTGTGGTCGTGTTTGTAGCAGGCAACTTGCGGGCCAGCTGAGGGGTTCTCTGTAAGACCACAGCCTAGCCGTCAGAAGGCTTGTTCTCCTTTCCATACATGTCTGTCTGCGTTCATGAGAAAGGTAAGCTAATGGGCTGTTAGGTCTGTTAACGACTGTTCGCGATCGTTATTTATATGCCAATTAGGCGGCGACTATAGCCCTTTATGTCGTGTGCCCAGGTTTATTATACTGACCCTTTCACGTGCTAGCTAACCTGTTGCCGCCCTTTCCATAGCCAAATAAGTGTATGTGTTGCGTAGTGCCCGTGCTGTTTCAAGCTAGTGACCTATATTTGTGCTGATGTTCATTCATTTCAGAAACCATTACTGCATTACTGCATACCAGTTAACCTGTCAGTTGGAATTGGACTGTAATCAATAAAGTCCATACAGTTCTGCCACAGTGTCCGGACTCACTCTCTAACCGGATGAGGTGCTCCAGCGACACTACCTAATAAACATACAGTCCGCTCTCCCCCACAGTGGTTCTGTATTGTGTGACATACATTTTCTTGGAACTGACCATTAATGGGAGAGAAATTCAAAGTGCCATAGTGGATGACAAGAAAGGGAGACGGGTATGACCATGCCGATGATGTGACCAGTTTTACACTAGAACTATGGTTCAGTCTAATAAGTAAACTTAACTTTGTCTGTAGCTGGGATAGGCTCCAGCACCCCCCGCGACCCTCGTGAGGAAAAGCGGTAGAAAATGAATGAATGATTGAATGAACTTTGTCTGTTACAATGGATAGCTTATGATAAGAACTTTGTTCTGAACAGTCATGATAAGACCTTTCAACAATGGATGCCAAGAGGTATACCCGCGCATTGTACAATAGTAAACAAGGGGAACTTCATGAGCTGCCAAGAACTACAAAAAAAAATTATTATTTTAAATACATTTGAGAAAATGTACTATTGAGAAATTACTATGACAGGAAAATAAAATGCTTGATGAATAGAAGAAGACATGGGGTGATTCAAATGGCAATGTCTGTTTATAAATCAAAACCTACCAAAATAGTATCCACGCTATATAAAAATTTAATGGAGAGAAAAGCAAATATTCAATATATTAAAGAAAAGTAGGAAAGAGAGCTCAAAACAAACATTACAGAAACCGAATGGTTGAGTATGATTTTGACCCAAAGCTCCACAACATCATCTCGGGTCTGGAGGGAGCATTGCTGGAAGAATATAATCGGATTTTTCATTACACCAGAAATCAAACAAAAATATCTTAAAGTTACCCAGCCATGCTGGCACCACTGTGGTACAGTCAGTGTTAACCATTCACATGTGTTTTGGTTCTGCCCAAATATCACCAATTTTTGGAAGATGGCATGTAAAACTATGGAGAAGATTTTGGGTTACAACGTGAATTTTTCATGCGAGACATTGTATCTGGGCCACTTGGTGAGAGACCTTGTGTTAAGGGAAGATAGGTATTTATATAAAATCATGTTGGTAGCATGTAAAAAAGCCATTACCAAAAAATGGTTTAATCCAAGACCCCTGGTACCGGAGGACTGGCTTTGTGTGATGAATACAATACACGATATGAAAAAAAAATGCTTGTAGCAACAAACACTTGTTTAACTGTGTGCCATAATGTGCAAACAGCTGATTAAAATAAGGAAAAGGCACTTGCCAAACAACAGCAAAATAAATACTTTATTTCTTTCCTTAGTTTGTCTTTGGCATCAAACACTTGTCGAAGTGGGATCTGCCTGGTAGGTAAAAATAGACTATTAAAAACGACTAGTTGACCATTACATTTGTTGACTATTTAATCGTGGCCGCCCCACATGACATATGACAATGTCATCATTGGTAGTAGTATTATAGTATACTGTATTAAACAACAGCAATGCATGATAGTAATAATAAGGATAATAAGGATAATATGGGTTAGGCACACATTTTCCAACACAAAAGTTTCCACCTACCTCTGAAGATGTGCAGCTTGGTTCTTCTCTCTTTGCAGTGGTTGAACTGAATGAGTGGAGTGCGTTGCATTCTATTAGGGTTCAGGAGAACAGAGAAGCTCAGAGGGGAGATGGTGCTTTCCCTTTCCTACACACACAGTGATTGGGAGGTGAGAGAGCAAAAGGGAAAGGGTTACATTCAAGTACATCACATATTTACAATTGTAGAATTCAACATGCATGAAAAGGTGCAGCATTTAACCCTACCCAATTCCATGTCTGAGGAACGACTGACAGTTTCTTCACTTCCTATCTTTAACACCAGTATTATTACCAGTTTATTGCGTGGTTGCAGACCCGACCTTGGTAAGTGAGTTTCCACGAAGTAAGATTCTTTCTTTTTCAATTGGATATATTTTGGTGGAACATGGAAAACCTGTTAATGATCTTCTAAATATGTTTTTTATATTAGAGCCCTCCACATGACATAACATCCCTATAATAAAACTTTACACTCTTATTACCCAATAAAGTAGATATAACAACTCTAAGCTATTACATTTAATTTAGAATTTAAAAAAATCTCATAATATTACAAAATTATTCTAATACAATAACATCATTTTTCTTGTTAAGGGACTTGGAGAGTAAGATTTAGCCTAGTCATCTAAAAATATTGACTTTGATAAAATTACAGGGTTTTTTTTTTCATTTCTTCTGTTATTTAAAATATTCCAACTATTTCAACTTTCTTTTTGTAATTTTGGTTCTCTTTAATGACCTTATTTCCATATCTGCTTAATTTTTGTTTGTCTCTCATAAAATGACATCTTTTTTAAAACACTTCTTAAATATTTCAACTTTTTGTTACTAAAATGACATTATGATAGTCAACTTTTTCTCATTAAATTACAAATTTATTTTCTGCTGATTTGCTTTTCATTTTGTAGTTTTTTTAGTTTTCATGTTAAATGAGACTGTGCTAATAAATTTGCCAATTAAAAACAGCTGTGGGCCACTGGGCCGCACTTTGGACACCCGTGCCATACGATGTGCACTATTGCTATTTTCTTCTCTTTGCTTTGTGTTTATGCACCCTCTTTTCTTTCATATACAAACAAAACTGTTTTAAATGACACTCTCACCAACCTGGGGACATGTGATAGTTTGAGTTAATTCCACAGATCCACAATTAGCTGAAAAAGTAGAGCTGCTTCTGCAATGACCTCACTATATGGAAAAGTATTCCCTGATGAATCTGAATATAATTAGCAAAGAATACCCCAAAAATCAGGTCATGTCGCTATTACTCTCCTGTCACACTAATGAATGAAATGTAGATAGTGGCAAAAGAAAAACATGTTGCCAACAGGTGTTTAACTAATTATTTTCACAGCAGCCATTTGGACATAAAGGGGGAGTAAAATTTCTGCAAGGTTGGTACGTTTGTCTTATGTCATGCTTGAGCAACGTTGGTGCCAGCAGTGGTTTGTACGGGTAAATCAGCTGACTTTGGGCAAGCGGCGGGGTTCACCCTGGACTGGTTGCCAGTCACTAGTCACACTCACATTCATACTTATGGAGTCTCTAATTAACCCAACATCCATGTGTTTGGAATGTGTGAGGAAACTGGACTACCCGGAGAAAACCCCCACACACACCCGGGGGGAAAATGCAAACTCCACCCAGAGATGCCCAAGATGTTACGTCAATTGGTGACTCCGAGTTGTCCATAGGTATGAATGTGAGTGTGAATGGTTGTTTGTCTATATGTGCCCTGTGATTGGCCGGCGACCAGTCCAGGGTGTACCCCGCCTCTTGCCCAAAGACAGCTGGGATAGGCTCCAGCATACCCGTGACCATAGTGAGGATAAGCGGTAGAACATGGATGGATAGAACATGAAAATGAGTACTCATGTTTCAATCTTTCAATCCACTGTGCCACGATCATCTTGCCAGCTTTCATGCAATGGAACAACTCATTCATTCATTCATTTTCTACCGCTTATCCTCACGAGGGTCGCGGAGGTGCTGGAGCCTATCCCAGCAGTCTTCATGCGAGAGGCGGGGTACACCCTGGACTGGTCGCCAGCCAATCACAGGGTGCAATGGAACAACTGTGAAACGTAATTTATTGATTGTGATTGCTTCATTAGTAGCCAATCATTAACTAGAAATGCGGACATCATCCAAATCCTGCATTTTTATTGGTTCAGAGATTCAAATATGTCATGTGCACAAGCATAGAATTTGGGTCCAAAGGGGTGAAATGCGAACATAAAATATATTCTTAAATACTAATAATCCAAGATGTGTGATATTATATAGTGGCAGTCTAGCTACAAAAAAAAGTGGCACTTGATGGATTTCCAACTCATGATGACATGTAAAACAAGGTCAGGCATGGATGTAGAGTTTAACGTTTTATTCTAACAATTGCAACTCTTAAAAACACCTACAAAATGACTGCGTGACAAAAAACTTAAACCAGTCACGCACAAAAACACATGCATGCTCGGCTGGAAAGCTGTGGCTCGTATCCCTGCCACTGATCACCTGTGTCTCCCTTATGTAATTTTTACGCAAGCCTGATTGCCATCAATTCCATAGCAACCCTAGGGTGCCTCACCTGACACGCACCCACGCACATCCATACACCCTGAAAATTGGCTAGAACATATTACATGTTTGGCTACACAGCGGCGAGTGGTACCGGAGTTCGATTCCACCCTCGGCCTTCTTTGTATGGAGTTTGCATGTTCTCCCTGTGCATGCGTGGGTTTTCTACGGCCACTCCGGTTTCCTCCCACATTCCAAAAACATGCTAGGTTGATTGGTGGCTCCAAATTGTCCATAGGTATGAATGTGAGTGTGAATGGTTGTTTGTATATATGTGCCCTATATGGCAACCAGTCCAGGGTGTACCCTGCCTCTCACCCGAAGACAGCTGGGATAGGCTCAGGCACGCCTGCAACCCTTGTGAGGAAAAGCGGTAGAAAATGAATGAGTGAATGAATATTACATGTTTCATTGTTCATGCTAAATGTATTCGTATTCCTTATGTAAAATGTATTTAAGTGAAGAACATATATTGATTGAAAACTATTGAAATTGTGACATTTTTTGAGTGTCTTACGTGCATATGTTGAAATAAAGGAATTAAAACCCACAAAGAAATATGAAAAAATATACCTGTAATATATAAGATAATCTCTGATTTAATGTCTACCTGTAAATTACACGTCATACATAATGTTTTTTTTTTTTAGACTCCATCACAAACCGCCTATTATGTTCTCCTATTCATGCATGCATGAATGCCACAACAGAGCACGTCCAACGTAAAAATCCCACGTTCTACGTCGCCAATCAGAGATCGGTATACAGATGACGTCATACGTGCTATACGTGCCTGCCAAGTTGGAATTTACGGGAAAGGCATGCTCGCTTCCAGACGTCGTTCGTACTCCAGCAGTTTATGAATATTCAGCTCTCTAAAATATGGTTGGTAGCATGGGCAGGGCGCAGACTTAATTCATATCGTGGTAAGATTGAATCCAGTTGCTACATGTTGGCGAGTTTTGAGCAATCTGCGAGCTGCTTTGTTGCTAGTAACTAGCCTGTACACTTATCATAACTCCTAACATTGATTGTCCAGTACCTAGTTAGCTAGTTAAATGGCGACTAATCACTGTTGATTTACATGTTAACAAATCACGGCTGGGAAACAACTAAAAGTAACCGGAACAAGTAAGTTAGCTGGTGGACTTGGTGACCTTCCAGACTCCTTTGAATGGATACGCAATAGTACTGAACCCGAGCGTCATTCCACACATTTATGTCGACTTTTATTTTTGATTTAATATTAAATTGCAATATGCCTCGACGTTCTGTGGCACACTTGGTGTGTCTTGGAAATCAGGTGGCACACGGAAGTTTAGTTCACACCAAATCTCGTAACTTCTCATCCAAACCAAAATATGGATTCAAACCCGGGAAAGTAGCAGTGGTTACCAAGACGACCCGGTATGAGTTCGAACAACAACGTTATCGCTATGCAGGTCTCTCTGAGGAGGATTTGAAACAGCTGGTGAGACGAGATTGTGTTGAAAGTCCCCCGATGCTAATGCTAACATCATGACTTCTACCACGTGTGAATGTTTGTATTTTTCAGCTCGCTATGAAGGGTTCCAGCTACAGTGGCCTGCTGGAAAGACATAACATTCACACGAACAACGTGGAGCATATTGTGAAAAGCCTGCAGTAAGATACTATCACAGCGACATGCTTGGAATTTTCCTCATGCTGCTTGTCAGAAGTCTTAAAATGCCGGCTTGCAGGAAAGAAGGAATTGACGTGCAAGTGGTGAAGAGGGGTGAATATGATGCAGAAGTAGTACAATGGGCAGATGCCATCATCTCTGCTGGAGGTACCTTTTTGGCAATTTATTATATATTTTAATTATATGCATGCAATATTGTGTATTGGGGGTTTCTAAAGTGTGGCCCTTTAAAGTGTGATTGTGTAAATAAGAGGCATTAACTTCAGTTTCTTGTGGAAAGGCGCTTAATGAACACAGAACTCTGAACTTTTGAGCGACACAGTATTAACAGCGTTATGCTGCAATTTCAGCAAGATTTGCGGCATAAGTGGTACATCGCCTTTCGTTAGAGAGAAGATACTGATATCACCCAGTATCACATTTTGACACTGATATTGGGCCGATTCATTATAATTTTTACAAGAATAAAGTCAAAATATTAAGAGAAAAAAAGCTATCTTAAAAACTTAATATGATGAGGAAACAACAAATTGTGTAGCGTGAAGTTGATATATTTAAGAAGAGGTAAAAAGTTTGTTGCAAGTCAAAAATACTAAGGGAATAAGGTCAACATGTGGGAATAAAATATTCATGAGAAGAAAACATTCGAACATTGGAAAACAACATTAAAGTTGAAATATTTGGAAAATGTAATTAAAAAACATTGATGGAATAAACAGGTGTAATTTTACCAGATTAATTGAAATATTAAGATTATAATTTTGTATTGTAACAAGATAAATGTCATGAGAAAATGCTATCAGCAGAGTTGGAATATAAAAAAAATTATGTACAAGTTGTAATATTAGAAACAAAATGAAAATTTTAGTTGAAAAAGTTATATTGTGGCAATAGAGTCAATATATGTGAATAAAGTTATGAGATCAAAGTTGACATATTTGGAAAAAGAAAAAATGTTTCATCTATATCACAACTCTTGACAGGACGTCCCACACACGGCAGACATGGTTGTTGTGATGCTGCAGAGGGGATCAGCATTTTAACGCCAGTATCGGACAATATCAATACTGTGCTTTTTCACTGATATGCATTTGCATTCTTTAATTTTTCAGTATGTGCAATATATGAACTATTAGACTATTCCTTAAATGTCTCTGTTTTTGTCCTGGGCTAGCAGACATAAGACAGTCTAACCAAGGATTAGGTAAAGTATGCAAATACACAAATATGTTCTCTTACGCTCTCTTTGTTTTGATAGGTGATGGGACAATGCTACTTGTCGCCAGTAAGGTTTTAAGCAAGGACAAACCAATTGTCGGCGTAAACACAGACCCTGAAAGGTATAACACAACACACCAATATTTTGGCAGGACTGTGTAGTATGTGTATCAATGCGCCCCAGGAAAGACGTTTTGATAGTTTTTTAAATCATCAAAAAATACTACAACTATTACCTGTTATCAGTGTACGTGTTAAAGCGTGATCACAGCGTGTATATGAAACCATGCACCGTTGGCTTCATAGTCGAAATAGGTGTATCCGAATGACAGCATCGTCAGCTAGCTGAAGTGAATTAACAATGTGTTACAATGCACAGAAAAGTGAAATAAATTTGTTCCACATCAGTGTAGTGAAAAAAGTGCAGTTCCTCTTCAAAAGCATTTGTCATTCTTTGTATTTCTCTTTCAACCTAAAGGTCAGAAGGTCATCTGTGCTTACCTGTTAAGTACACTCGCAAATTCCCTGAGGCGCTTGGGAAGCTCTCCTGTGGTGAGTTCAGGTGCGTATTTATTCACTAGGAAGTTTTGAAGCGTTATGTCTCACATTTGTAGATCTATTAAGTCTTAACCCTTTGGCCAGTCTGTTTTTTGTGCAGCAGTAAAAATGATGATCTCTGACCTAGTGTGCATGTTCTTCCCATGCTCCTCCTGGCCCCTCACCTCATCTGTTGTCATGCAGATGGCAGTGGAGGCAGAGGATTCGACTGCACCTTGAGGGCACTGGCATAAATCCAACTCCAGTAGACCTGCATGAGCAGCAGCTGAGCCTGGAGCAGCACAGCCAAGCCCATCGCATCACCACCATGGACAACAAACAGAGCAAGTATCTGTTTGTGTAATGTGCCTCCAACTACACTTCTGCTGTATTTTTTTGTTTTTGTTTTTTGATTGTTTGTAAACGCCGATGTTCTCCTTTGGGTTGGTTTCCAGAGATGGGAATACTGAATGAGAGCTTCTCTAAGGCCAGTCTTCTTCCCATCAGGAGCCTGAACGAAATCTTCATTGGAGAGTCTTTGTCCTCAAGGTACCTGGAAAATGACTATATCGACGTGCGTCTCCGCGCGTGTGTGGGAGAATGTGCAACAGCATCAGCACTCACGTTCATGCTGTGACTTGTTCCGTAGGGCGTCCTACTATGAGATCTCGGTGGACGATGGCCCATGGGAAAAGCAGAAGAGTTCAGGGCTTAGCATTTGCACAGGAACAGGATCCAAAGCCTGGTACACTTACACTATAGTCACAGTATTTTTTTTAATTTACATGAAGAACAGTTGTCCCTCGTTTATTACATTTAATTTGGTTCCAGACCTGACCATGATCATGAAGGAGGATTCCTTATTTATAAATGGAATTTTTCTATCATCTGAGAATGGAAATAGAAAACTAGTTTACAACGTTGTAAACACAGTTTTTAAAAATATTAGAGCCCTTCAGACATGAAATAACACCCCTATAGTCTCTCGTATTATTTATATCTAATGTAGTAGACGTAATAAGAGAAAATAAGACATAATATAGACTGAGACTTGTTGGCATCGGGAGAGTTTCTTGTTCTTTTTTCTTTTGGTTTCTGTACAGTACATCTGACTTGCAGTGGCTGTGTAACATGTACTGACACCTAGTGACCAGTTAGAATGCTACATAGTTTTACAGCCAGTTAAAAAGGTCTATTGTGAGTGTGGCTAAAATAGGTTTGGCATTTCAGTTTTGATTTAAAAAAAACAAAAACTAAAGTTAAACTAAAAATAATTGTACTTTTTAAGAATTTTTAAAAATAATTTTACTTTACTAAGAATTGTTTTGACATTAAAGAGCACACGACAACAAAAATGTTTGGGAAAAAAAGCATGGGATATGAGATAAGAGTTTCCCATAGGATTTTTTCAAAGCTGTGGTGGCGGGCTGTATGGGAGATGGACTGCCCTCCTGTGTTGTGCCTCAGCTGAGTTGCTTTGGCTGCAAACACAAAACATTTTTTATGGCTTATTTGTTAATTACTGTCTTTATTTAATTTCACACAGTTTGGACATCATGAGAGGTGTACTCCTGTCACCAGCGGTTTTGAGTTAAAGTGTGCGTGCGTTTTGTCGGGACAGTAGTTTACACTGTTATCCAAGTTTTATAGTGACTACATTGTACCAAAGTGTTGTCACATGAAAATATATAAAATATTTTCAGAAATGTGAGGGATGTACTGACTTTTGTGCCATGCTGTATATATATTACAATGACGGTAAACATTGTCACGTCAACACAGGTTTCCTACCAATAGAATGAAAGGAATTCAGCTCTCGCTCTGAACCAAACTAATTGAGGGGGAAAAAAAGTTTGACATTTTTCTCCACTTTTCTTTGCAGTTTTGCTGAGCAGGCACAAAGGTCTGCCTTTGTCTTGTGTTTTGTTAGTGTAAAATCTCTTTGAAGTAATTGATGCCTTCTCTCTGTCCATAGGTCTTATAATATCAACAAACTTGCTGAACAAGCAGTGAATGAGATCCTAAAAATAGGTAGTGTCACTCTCAGATATTCAGTATGAATCCAAAATAATGCCGACTAATAACATCACTTTTTTAAGGAAAGTATGAGACTGGCCTTGATATTCCACTGAACCCCCAGTTCATTGAGAAAGGTGAGTTTATAAATCCAAATTGTCCAAAAGACTGGACACAGGAAACTATTTATACTGTACAATGACAAATAATAATAAAATAAAATGCATTTTATATATACAAATATTTTGTTTAATTCAATGAGATGTTTTATTAATGCTAATTCTTTAAATACTGATTACTGAAATTGAACTTTTTTATTGTGTATGTCCAATGGTATTTTGTCACTAATTTGTTCCAAAGGTCAGATGTGAATCGAAACGTAAAAAAAACGAGGCAATAATGTAAATCCAATTAATCTGTTCTCGAGAATAATCATAGATATAACTATATATATCTATAATAGTTATAAAGTGGTAGCTTTGAAGCTATGCCATGGTATGAGTCCGTTTCAAAACATTCAACATTTTCATTCAAATTGTCCAACAAATTGCGACTTTCCTCTTAATATTTTTACTCGATTCTTGTACATTTACAGCTGTTGTTTGACTTTTCATTTTATTTTATTTTGCAGCTACAGTCATCCCTTGTTTATCGCAGTTAATTGGCTGCAGACTCCATATTTTTGTAGTAGAATATAAAAATCCAGTTTGACGGTATGGCTTTTGACACTATTAGAGCCCTGTAGACATAAAATAACACCCAATAATCACTTTTACACTCACACTGTTATTCTTTGTTTACATCACATTGCACAGGCTACGGTGTCACTGCAGGACATCAGAAATGGTCGCTGCTAGCACAGCAAGCTACTGGGCTAACAGTCATCCACAATCCTTATGTGAGACATGAACACATACAGCATGTGCCTCTCTTTTCTAAAGATACAAAAGATATAAAAATAGACGGCTCATTTTGGCACATTAGGATACACCGATTCCGCCTACAAAGACCTTCAAAAACAGCCAACAAGGTTTTGTGTTTTTTTATACATGCTATGACCATGCAGTAACAGGTGCATTCATGATAACTTGTAATATTTTGCTGTATTTTACGTACCTTAACTTCCTTCCAGGGCCCATTGATTTCACATAGCAAAATAGAAACGAACGCCCCACCTATCCTTAATGTTTCCAAACTCCAAAATAACAACCCAGCCGCAGTGACGGCATCTCCAATATGTAGCCGTACTTTTTTGGCGTAAATAACAATGTTGCTGACCTAAGTTAATATGCATGCCACATTATATGTCTCTTGCATTCAATAGTGTTTATCAGCTTCTTTATCAAAATGCTGGCACTTGCAACTTTCTGTGACTCCGTTTTGAGTTACCGAGGTGAGAAATACTATTGAATTCAAGAAACCACTCATGCGACAACAGGAAGTCTTTGTCTCGCCGTGTCATGAAGGTAAAAGTATCCTTAAATGTTCATTTATCCCTTTCATTCATCATTTATATATATTTAGAATTGTTTTCTGCATGTAAGACTATAAAAACATGTTTTGTGTTCATATTTTTGGCTAACTGGAACAGATTAATTTGATTTACATTAATTCTCATAATGGTTAACTAGTTCATCATAGTTCCTTCTGGAACTAATTAGTGGCGCTAACTAAGGTTCCATTGCAATTTAATTTTGTGTGGTCTATTTATTGTTCTTGTACATGTGCTTGTAGTTACTGACAAGTACAACGAATCACTGGTGTTCAGTCCCGAAGACAGACGTTTGTTCTTCAGCGTTCGAGAGCCGATCGTCAACCGAGTGTTCTCCAGCAGCCGGCAGAGAGGCTTCGCTAGCAAGTCAGTGGCCATTCCTCCATCTTACAAACGTGAAAGAGTCGAAAGGTTGGTTTATGCTTGATGCATCCACGAGGTCCACACGACTTCCTGTGGTCAAACTTTTCACTTTTGCAACCACGCCCCTCTGTAAGCAAGAGGTTTGAAAATACAGACACGGGTCATAGAGATCACCGTGATCAACAGATTGTCAATAATTCTTGGGGGAAAAACTGCCACTCTTGAGAGAGGAGGGGGTTAATAAAAAAAAAAAAAAAAAAGTTGGGAAAATTGAAGAGACCAACATGTGAAGCCAAGAAAGGGTGCTAAAGGGAAAAGGGATTCCGTGCAGCATCAAGTATAAACCAAGCTCAAGGCTGTGTCTCAGTTCGCACACTTGCATACTTACACATAATCTAAAGTGTGTAAGTGTCTTCACACTAACAAGTACAGCAAAATGTACTGCACCATCAGTACACGGGTAAATATTGCAATTGTCATTTCTGGTCAGTGCGTGACAAGACTACTGCCGTGTTTCATCTTTGAAACAGTGTCACGTGTGCTCTTCCAGAGTGTGTGTTCGCTCTCGGTGCTGGGACGCATGCATGGTGGTGGATGGCGGGACGTCGTTTGAGTTCAACGACGGTGCCATCGCAACAATCAGCATGAGCGAGGAGGATCAGCTCCGCACCGTACTTCTGGATAACTGAGACGCCGGCTTCTACTACGACACCTAACCACTACTGCAGCACCTGCTCAGACCAAGGGTTAAGGGAAGTACTGGTACCTTTTATTTATTACACCCCCACCTCCCTCCCTTTCTATATGAAACTGGAAAAGTTTTGTCCAGATATTTTTGGTAGAAAGTTTGAATTTTTGTAGCTAAAAACTCAGAGAGGAGCAAATAAAGTGTGCAAAGTAGAAGAAACCAAAGGACAGGGGTGTCCAATACCTTAGTATTACCTTAGGGCGGGGGGCACTAAGGTAATATGGTTGTTTTGGAAAATTAGATTGCGGAAAAAATTACGTTGTGAGAATCAAGTCATCATCACAAAATGAAATTATACAAGAAGGAAGTTGAAGTCGTTGTAAAAAAAAAAAAAAAAAAAGAATAAATAAGCTGTAATTTTACCAGAAAGGAAAAAAGTCCTATTGTAACAAATAAAAAAGTTAAAATGTTATGAGAATAAACTCATAGTATTATGAGGAACAATAATTAGTAGTGTAGGGTTGAAATATCAAAGTAAAAATATGTGACTTTTTAAAAGTCAAAATAAAATTTGGTTGGGGAAAATTCTCATGTTATGGGAAGAAAGTCATAATGTTGCGGAGAAAGATTATTTAAGGAGAAAGTTTAAATATTTGGGGTGCGGAAGCAAAAATGGGATAGTAATAATATTCTTATTCATTTGTATCACAAAGCTGAGGTGTGTATTTTTTCATGAAATGTACGTATGTATCTAAGATCCGCTGTAACGACTCCGAAATCAGGAAAATCCCCAAAGAAACAAACAAAACCTTAAGTTGTATATGTGTTGTTTTACAAAATAGCAAAGTGTGGCCCTTGCATCCTTTCATTTTACTATGTGGCCCTTGCTAGAAAGGTTTGGACACCCCTGCCAAAGTAGGTACTTTGGCTCCTCATCTTTGGTAAATGTTTGATCGCAAAACCATGTAGGTCAAAGCTGTTTCACATGTTTCTTTATCAAGAGCAATTGTCTCATTTTTAAAATGAATTATGTCACTATTTTAAATAAAACTCTTACAAAATCTTTTTTTTTTTTTACTTCATTTCACACGCACACACACACACACACACACACACACACACACTGGGCAACAAATGCCTGTGCCCTGTGATTGGCCGGCCACCAGTCAAGGGTGTACCCCGCCTCCCACCCGAAGACAGCTGGAATAGGCTCCAGCATACCATTGCCACCCTAGTGAGGGTAAGCGGCATAGAAAACGAATGGATTGCATCAAACCGATTAGCTCACATGAATATGAAATGTAATCAATTATCTTGGTATCAAAATTGCATTCAGAAGAAAATGGGGCCATAATAAAGCATTTCATTGCACAAGCAATGAACACAAGAAGCTTATTTTTAAGTTGAAACGGCAATGGTTTCTCTGAAAAACTGCTATTAAATAATTAAAAATGAGTGTCTTTTTAACAGAAAAGCTGCAACAGTACATTATGTTTAATTTCAAATTTTCTTGTTATCGTTGTCGCTGAGAGGAATTTTCCTGAATTTCCTCTTTTAGCTTATCTTTGAGGAAGATGTCAGTAGTGGAAGCACTCCGCAACGCTCCTGTCAGTGGAAGATGTTTTGTTTTGATCCAATATCCATACAATCCGTAGTGAACACTCATTTGCACGTTGCAATGTGTTATGACTCTCAGATTAGTCATAGTGGGTTCTAAGCAACGTTAACTTTAATTTGGCACAGGTCCATAAAGGACCTTCTAAATCAGGGGTGGGCAAACTTTTTGACTGGCGGGCCGCATTGATTTAACAAAATTGACGGGGGGGCCAGACTCGATATTTTACATGAAACAGTCCAGCTGGAATGATTGTATCTATAAAAGTGTCATGAAATCTGCTTTATGGGCACTTTGAGATCATTTATTTGATGTAAAGTGTGTTATAAATTTATAATAATAAATGTATTATTTATATCGATATTATTTGTTATTATTATTATTATGTGCCTGTGTCCCTTTTTTCAGGAGCACTTTGTAAACAACAGACCACATCAAATAACGAAATTATTCTATCTGTAAAAGTGTTATGCAATCTGCTATATGTGCACTTTAAGATCATTTATTTGATGTAAAGTACGTTATAAATTTATAATAATTAGAATAAATGTATTCTTATTTGATATTTGTTATTATTTTATATTATTTTATTTATTATTATTATGATGTAAAGTGCTTTATAAATGTATAATAAGAAGAATAAATTTGGTATTTTATATTATTTGTTATTCTTATTTTATATTATTATTATTTGTTATTATTATTATTATTATTATGTGCCTGTGTCCCTTTTTTCAGGAGCACTTTGTAAATAACAGACCACATCAAATAACGAAATTATTGTATCTGTAAAAGTGTTATGCAATCTGCTATATGTGCACTTTAAGATCATTTATTTGATGTAAAATACGTTATAAATTTACAATAATTAGAATAAATGTATTATTATTTGATATTATTTGTTATTATTATTTTATATTAATTTGTTATTATTATGATGATGTAAAGTGCTTTATAAATGTATAAGAATAATAAATTTAGTATTATTTTATATTTGTTATTATTTTATATTATTGTTATTTGTTATTATTATTATTATTATGTGCCTGTGTCCCTTTTTTCAGGAGCACTTTGTAAATAACAGACCACATCAAATAATGAAATTATTGTATCTGTAAAAGTGTCATGCAATCTGCTATATGTGCACTTTGAAATCATTTATTTGATGTAAAGTGCGTTATAAATTTATAATAAGAAGAATACATTTATTATTTAATATTATTATTATTATGTGCTTGTGTCCCTTTTTTCACTTTGTAAACAACAGATCGCATCAAATAACAAAATTGATAAAACAGCCAAACCATGAAAATGTCGTCTCAAGCCATGATGCCAGCTTGTATGTTGACTTTAAATGAAATACTTTGGAAAGAACGGGCGGGCCGTATTCAAACACTTGGCGGGCCGGATGTGGCCCCCGGGCCGTAGTTTGCCCACCCCTGTTCTAAATACATGTTTTTAACATTGGAGCACTCCAGACGTGAAATAACATTCCTGTTACCCAATATTGTATTGACAGAAAAGACACTAGAAAATAAAGAAAATAAGCCATAATACAGA
Source organism: Doryrhamphus excisus (assembly GCF_030265055.1). NCBI lineage: Eukaryota > Metazoa > Chordata > Actinopteri > Syngnathiformes > Syngnathidae > Doryrhamphus > Doryrhamphus excisus. The sequence continues at coordinate 17,831,064 of NC_080467.1, forward strand.
ATCACATATGTTAGCATTGGGAAAGTTCCTTGTTCCAGCTTCTGTACAGTGTGATGGATAATGGCTCATCAATGGAACATCACTGACACCGAGTGACCAGTGTATATAATAGTACCTATTGTATCACTACATGTTTTCACTGCATTTTCAGAATGCCTTATTTATATTTTAGTTCATTTAGCCATTTCAGCTGCCAGGTCGCCAATTGGCTGAAAGAAAAAGTAATAACTAGTATATATGGTCTTAATATTGCCGTGGAATTTTCATTTAATGCTTGTGTTTAGTGTTTTATGACAGTATTTTGTGTCCTTACATGTGTTGCGTGAACGTGTGAATGACTTAGGAGTTAATTTAGTTTTAAAAAGTCGACTTCCATGACAATGTAAGTATGTATAACCCAAGGACCACCTCCACACGGAAGTAGGCTTGGGCAGTGTTTGAATTGGAGTGATTCTGATTCGTTCCAATTCCTGTTCCTAATGATTCTCGATTCTGTTTGCATGGCCGCTAGCCAAAGTTCTTGGATGAAATGTCTGTCTCCATGGTTTTTAAAAGACTCTTTATGTAAGAGTACACATTGACATGGTTTGTATTTTTAAAAAGCTTATGAGAAAACAATGGCACATATCCTACTTATGTTTTGGAGTGTCTTATGATGCAGAATAGACGGTGTAAACTTCACCATGGTAAACAAGTGAATAAAGTAGTGTGGGGTCTGGTCAACTTCCTGGCTAAAGCTAGCATTAAGGTCAGGTAAAGTACACCTTCATTAGCTAGGATATTTGAATTGGCCGTCGTATTCACAGTAGAATTTAAATATAGTATCATTTGTTGGCTGCTTCAATGCTGGCATAAGATCCACGTTATTTGTTTTGTTCACGTTATTGGTTGAAAGTCCAGCGTAGTGCGTCAAACTGCCAGTAAACCGTGAATCTAGGGGGGTTTAATCCTGCGAGTAGTGCATCCATTCTGCAATTTTTCTTGTTTTTTTGTCAATTTTGGTCAAACTAGCAAGTGCCATCACACTATCCGAAATGGATGAACACAAACGCTGCCTCTTTTCGTTTGATGTTATGCCGCTGGCCAATCACCAAAACGTAGGCACTGGAAGTTAAATAAATGAACGGTTCCAGGAGAATGAGAATGTCAGACCCAGTTCCAGTCAATGCTTGATGCCCAACCCTAAACGGAAGTGACCTGTGAAAGCTAATTTCAAAGCAAATCACAAACGGGTGGTCAGTGGTTTACTTGTTTGGCACAACACAGTGAAACAATGCGTACACAGCGAACTATAACACGGGTTGTAGCTGGACGATCACGCTGAAAGCAGTTGGACAGATAATCAACACATTTACCTTTCAGCTGCAATGATCATTTATTGTAAACAGGTCAACTCGGCTTAGGTTTCTCTCTTGGAAAACAGAAACCTAACACTGATTAAAAGTGACCGACGGAGCATCATCTGCTTCAAAATATCTTTCTCCATACATAAAACCTCTTGAATTTAAAAACAGTACAACATTCAGCGTTCAAAAAGCACATAACTAGATTTATAAACAGATGATTATCCCTACCTTAAAAAACCTACAAACGTTTGTATTTAAAAAGGCTGCTTTCACTTGATCTTCAACAACTCGAACGCCACATCTCCCTGCATGAAGACAAACATCGTCATCGCAGGTTTCAGCTGAAAAATCCTTACAACTTGAACCTCAATCGACTTTTTTTGTTCCACATGCTGAGGCCGCCAACACCACCCACGGCGCTGGCAGGGGTGGGGCGGGCGATGGCAGAGAATGGCCAGGAGTTAATGCAAATGCCCGGGTTTTCCTTCCTCAGCGTCGGCAGGTGACTGTCGTTCACCAGCCCGAACACGTCCAGGTAATGCAGCGCATGGAAGGTTTTCTTGAGGTTGCTGAAAACGGAGCTCAAGTTAGTTTGTTGGCCGCTTGAACCGGACCCGGCTGGTTGATGGCAGAGCTTACGTGAGGGCGGCGATGTGAATGTGGTAGCAGCGGCTCAAGGACAGGTGCATGAGGTGTTGGAGATCGGAGAGGACTGGGAAGCAGTCGGCCATCAGCTGAGTACTGTCACTGGAACACATTCAGGGTTTCAGTTAATGTGAGAAGACTAGAAATAACATTAGCTTTGTTTGGCTTGAAATGAGCTATGAAAATAGATCAGTAGCTCTTGGCCATTTTCATTCTGTAAAAGTAGCGCTCATGTGAAAAAAAACCTCGGTGAGCCCTAATATAGCCGATTTACACTGCATGTATGTAATCGGTATTGGTATCAGCCGATTTCACTCATGGATTATTGGGATCGGTATTGGCAGCATAAAATCCTGATCAGGACATCCCTAGTGTACATACACATGGTACAATGTGGATATACTGTGTATGCAGATACAGAAGGGAGTTTGCTGTTGTACATCCTTGACTGACCATGAACATACCTGAGATCAAGAGTAAGAATGTGAGGACATCTGGCAACCAACACTTTCACATCTAGAAAGAGAAACCAAAACACATGAGGTAAAGTGCAACATGCCTGCAGCTATGGATATCAGGATAATATGCAATATCGGACACAAAACCTAAAGGTGGAGTGGAGTGTTGATCTCACTGCCAGACTGTGTCTTTGGCAACATGACAAGATGCTGACTCAGCCACTTGCAAGTACTTGAGGGGGGTGATGTACTACGTCTTGAAAGTAAGTATTTTGCTCTTTGAATCCACGGGTCTTGTACTAACCGTCTAGCGTGAGGCTGTCCCTGTAGCCGCTGAGGTTGAGCTTTGCAACACTGGGGGTCACGTGATTGACGACGCTCCTCACATGATTACTGTCAAAGGCGCACCACGATACGTTCAATTGCTCTATTCTGCACAAGGGTGAGACAGAGGGTGACAAAGATGAGGGAAACTGGAAGCGGAGACAAGGAAAGCAAGAGGAGTAAAGGGCAGACCTTAAGCAGGATTGTAGCATGTGAGCAAGGGCGTCGGCAGAGAAGTCTGAGCAGCCGCTGAGGTTGAGCTGACGTAGGCGTGGATTATTGTCCAGAGCTCTGCAAGACAAAATCAACATCCAACTATTCCAAAAACACTGACTTCATGCACCACAGACTCTAAAAGTGCTTCTTCCCTCCCTCCATCACACCTGAACACTTTACTGCATAATAGTACAGTACTACTATGCCTTTCTGCTTTACTCTGCTCACCATGTACCACGGGTGTCATTTTTGGAGTTGGTGATGACCGCAACCAGATGTGACCAGCGGCGTCGCCAGACAGATTTCACTGGGGCACGTGCCCCAGTAAAAATGTCACCAATTTAAAAAAAAAATCACTTCAGAGTTTTAAGTCTAAGGCACATACTACTTAGTAGGGTAATTATCTTAATTGCTGCTGTATTCACTCCACATAAACAATGACACATGGCTAATTAATATGGTAATATAGTATTAACGTGTAGCGACTTCAACTGATAATACTTGTGTGTCAACTCCAAGTCGAGAGAAAGGGAGCGAGAGAGAGAGAGAGAGAGAGGGAGAGGCAGGCGATGAGAATCACTGCGTGAGGTAGGTAATGTTAGCCGACAACAACTTGTTAAATATACTATTTTGATTTTGATTTGACTCCAACTGTAACTCCTAGCTAGATATCAGAAGGTTATTCGCCTGCGGCAGGGACAAAACAGCAAGGAATGAGAGAAGTAACTGAAGTCCTAGCTAGACAGGCAACAGAAGCCCGTCTTAAGTTAATGCTAAGTTAGCTAACGTTATTCCTTGTATCAAGACTACATTAATTTGCTGTACGAGCTGTCGGGAGAACTTCCAGTGAGTTTCATGGTTCATGGTCTGTTGGTTCTGCTCAGGAACCAGCATCTTGAGCATCCTGAACTCTGCATCAATGATGATTTTGAGTAAGCTTGTGTTAGTTGACAGATATAGCCTATGGATGGTGCAGTGGTTCTCGAATGGTCTATCTTCAGGAAGAAAACCATTTAAGTTTATTTCACAGAAAACGGCTCCACGCTTGGCTGAGAAGCACAATGAGGCAGGATAGGCTTCACCATCTTGCCATCATGTCAGTGGAGAGTGAAGAACTTTCCAAGTTAAGCCACAGCCGAGTGATTGACCACTTTGCAAAACTGAAAACAAGACGTTACAGTTCACTTGTTTTTGTAATGGTTTAATGCAGGGGTGCTCACGCTTTTTCAGCATGCGAGCTACTTTAAAAAATGACAGAGTCAAAATGATCTACCCACTACAAAAATGCAAAACATCTATTTATTTTCAAATGTATTGAGGATTATTTGTACGTACAATGTATGTTGATGTACCTTACATAACCAAATGAGCCAATATTGCAAAACACACATAATTAACTATTAACATTTTTTGTAATTACCTGAGTTTACTTTGATGACTTGCACTGAATTGAACCAGCCAGGGATGCATAGTCCGGACAGTAGCTGCTGATAGCCAGCCTCAAGCACACTTCCAAATGTTTATCAGTCATGGATAATATCTGTATCATAATATCCGTATAATATTCCATATCCGTATGGAAGTGATATGTTTTTTGCCTTTTTACTTGGTCCAGTTTTTGCCTTTTTACTTGGTCCAGCTCCTTCACTCATTTTAGTGACCATAAACTTTAGCGAGGGCTTAAAATCTCGCAATTCGCCGACTAGCTTAGCACTTTGCATCGTTGTTTACGCATGAGCGGTGACCTAAAGGTCAAAATTCAGTTGTCATCTGACTGGTTGTCCTGTATGTCAATCAAGTAACGGGGCTGGATGATAGGCTGACATCGTAAGTTCTGCTGCACTTAGAGACGTTGTTTGATTTGATTGGTCGCCCGAAGGGCAACATTCAGTTGTCATCTGAATGGCTGCCCTGTATATCAATCAAGTGACGGCATTGAGGCTGGGATGATATTTTTTTAATGTCACGCCGCGATCGACCAGCGATCGACCAGTACCACCTCCGCGATCGACCGGTAGATCGCGATCGACTTAATGAGCACCCCTGGTTTAATGTAATGGTTTAGAAGTCTAGAGTAAAGTGCACAAGTAGTGCACATCAACACACTGAACTAACCTGATGATGGTGTCAGAGAGTTGCAGGCCTTCCAGACTGAGACACTCTAAAAGATGACAGCGACTGAGGATGCTCTCCAGGGTTGGTGTGGTGATGATGGAACTGGACAGGTCCATTTCAGCTATCTGCAGTGTGCTAACAGGACAAAGACAACACTTTCATGTTGGAAAAACGTCAATAAGCAACAATGATGGTCTCATGAATTAACAATCAATCTGATATTGGCCTCAACATTCCACTGACAAAAGAAACTCGGCACAGAGATGTGTGTGTATTTGGATATTTAGGGATTAAACCTGGATTATGTCGCTAGTTGGGGGTTTCCGGGACAAGATTTCTTGTTCAGTTAGACGACCATAAACAATGGCGTTCCAAGCCACAATGAACGGGGGCCCCCCGTCGGTCATACAGTCGCTTTGTCTTTGTGAGAGGAGGCGGGGACACTAGCATACACACAGCAGAAGAGTCCTCATAAGGAGCAATGCAACGTGAAAAAACACCTGCAAAGCACCAACAAGCCAGTATGCCCAATCTGTTCAAAAATGGTGGCAGCAAAAAGGAAAACAAAATGAACGTGCTCACATCAAATGTATGCACCCGACCCAGTTTTTCCATTAAGAAAAAACCTACAGTCGACTATCACTGAGACGTTTCATCGGCAAAGTAAATACAAAAAACGAAAAAAAAACAAAAAAATGCTGCTTTTTAATAGAGTTGAAAAGCCAGCATTTCAAGAAATGCTACAAACAGACAGAGTACAATTTTCCTTTGGAAAACATACATGTCACTAGGCCTGTCACAATAACAAATTTTGCTGGTCGATAATTGTGCTATTAGATCGATATTCAATCATTTCAACTTAAAAAAACTAAACAATTATCATTAAGATTATCATTCAAAGATCACTGTGTCATGTCACATTTGAGCCACTGGTTGCCCTGTTCTCAAGACACAGCTAATCTCCAAAGTCATCAGGTTTTAACCCCTACTGTCTTTCAATATTTTTTGGACGAACAATAGGCCACAGCCAAACAAAATATCAAAATGGCCCTTGCATCCTTTCATTTTTCAGTATGTGGCCCTCGGTGCAAAGGTTTGGACAGCCCTGGGATAAATGTTGACAGAGCTTTTTTGCAGTCAACTGAATACCAAATTGGATTTCCTTCCAGACATGACAAGCAACACTCACCATGTGCCCGTTACGTGCAGGTTGTCTATAAAAGAGCGAGGGCAGCGTAGCCTTTGCACGCCCGTCTTCAGAACCTGCTCCAGAGCTGGACCCATGTTGGTCATCCCCTCCAGGTCTACACTGTGCCACAGTGATTCATCGAATCTGAAAGACGCCAGCGCCATCATCAACACATGGAAATAGAAATACAATATGACCATGTATGTTTAGGGGTGTGAGGAAAACAAACATTTAGCACTACTTTACATTTAGAGGCTGTTTTACTGTATTTTATTAACAGAAAAAAAAACTGGATATGTATCACACGTCTGAAAAGCTAGTAGTGGTGGGAAAGTGTTTGTCCCTTCATGATTTCTTATGTTTGTCACTTCAATGTTTCAGATCATCAAACAAATTTAAAAATGAGTCAATGACAACACAACTCAATGCAAAATGTAGTTTTAAAATTAAACATTTTATTATGAACGGAGGGCGGCACGGTGGTCTAGTGGTTAGCACGCAGACCTCACAGCTAGGAGACCAGGGTTCAATTCCACCCTCGGCGATCTCTGTGTGGAGTTTGCATGTTCTCCTCGTGCTTTGTGGGTTTTGTCCGGGTACTCCGGTTTCCTCCCACATTCAAAACAAAATTTGTTTGTCTATATGTGCCCTGTGATTGGCTGGCGACCAGTCCAGGGTTTACTCCGCCTCTCACCCGAAGACAGCAGGGATAGGCTCCAGCACCCCCACGACCCTCATGAGTATAAGTGGTAGAAAATGAATGAATGATGAAGGGAGAAAAAAAATCCAAATCTACATGAGCCATGAGCCCCCCCCAAGACTAATTAAGTTCTATCAGTCTGGAAAAGGCTATACGGCCATTTCTAAAGCTTTGGGACTCCAGCAAACCACAGTGAGAGCCATTATCCACAAATGGAATATTAAAACACGAAAATAGTGGTGAACCATTCCAGGAGTGGCCAACCAACCAAAACAACCAAGTGTAGTGACAACTCATCCAAGAAAAGACCCAAAACAACATCCAAAAAATTGCAGGCCTCACTTGCCTCAATTAAGGTCAGTGTTCATGACTCCACCATAAGAAAGACACTCTGCAAAAACGGCCTGCATGGCAAAAAGAACAAAAAGAACATTAAGGCTGAAAGGAGAATGTCCGGCCATCTGTTGGTGACCTGAAGTTGAAACCAACTTGGGTTCTGCAGCAGGACAATGATCCAAAACACACCAGCCCACCTCTGAATGGCCGAGTCAAAGTAAAAGTGCTGACCAGAATTCCTCCACAGCGCTGTAAAAGACTTGATTGCTGCTAAGAGTGCCCCAACCAGTTATTAGGTTTACGCTGCGCTTTGGTTTTGTTTTTTCATTAATAATAATAAAAAAAAGTTTCATTTAAAAGCTGTATTTTGTGTTGTCCATCCATTTTCTATATCGTTTATCCTCACGAGGGTCACAGGACTATGCTGGAGCCTATCCCAGCTGTATTCGGGCGAGAGGCGGGGTACACCCTGGACTGGTCGCCAGCCAATCCCAGGGCACATATAGACAAACAACCATTCACACTCACATTCATACCTATGGACAATTTGGAGTCGCCAATTAACCTAGCATGTTTTTGGAATGTGGGAGGAAACCGGAGAAAACCCACGGGGGAAACCTGCAAACTTCACACAGAGGTGCCTGATCTCCTGACTGTGTGGTCAACTACTCGGCCCCCGTGCAATCCCTGTAGTGCTGTCAGTGACTAATATTTATTTTCTTGATGATGTAAAATATTTAAGTGTGACAAACTTGTAAATCAATAAGAAATCAGGAAGGGGCCAAACACCCTTTCACATATATACATGTCACCCCAGTTGCACCCACGCTACTATTTAATACTATACTAACGCTAGGCGATGCCAGCGCCTGCAAGTGACTGATGTCATGAGTAGGTCGTGCAGCGGGAGGAAGAAGAGGATCCTGAGAATCAGCTCATCAGGAAGGTTATCCCATGAAACACCTGCAGGAGGACATCATGAATGAACGGGCAGACTGCAAGGACTACTAAGACATGATCTTACCAGACAGCGATTCCTTCCTCTTCCTCGAGCGTCTGGAGATGACAAAGTGGTTGCAGTCATTCTCTTTCCCCTTCCACATGGAGCGCTGTTTGTGTCCAGGTGACCACTGGTGGATGAGCTCTGTCGGGGTGCATTCGGAGTCCTGACCCTCAGTCCACTTCCGTTTGCTGCTGCCTTTACACAACAAGGAACCCTGGATGGCCAGGCAGGGAACATCTTGCAGTGGCATACTAAGTGGAAGACAAGCATTTTCTATATGAATGGGATGGAGTTATTGCATGTGTTTGTCAATAAACAGAGGTGCAGCACGTTCTAAAACAAAATAAAAACATTCAGCAGGAATTTTACAAGAATCAGGTGCAAATATCACAACATCTTATGTCTTCCAATGAAGACAAACAAAAAAATCTTAATTTTACAAGAATAATGTAATGTGAGGGGGGTGGGTGTAAATGCCATTTTAGGTTGAAATAATTTTAAATTTAACAATATGAGAAACAAGCAAAAAATAACAAAATTATCAGAAAAAAGCTGAAACTGGAAAATGTAAATAAAAGAAAGAAATGGGGGAAAAACTACTAATTGTATAAAAAAATAAAGTATTCTAATGAGAAAATTTGCAATTTTATGAAAATAAACTCATGATGAAAATATTTTAGTAGCATAGAATTTAAATATTAAAAAGGGGGGGCTTATTTTTGGACAAGTAGGGTGGGAAAAAACTATTATGGGAATAAAGTATCAAGTCACATCGCAAAAAGAAAATGCACATACTTTTTTAAGAAGAAAATTGAAATATTTGCAAAAAACCCATCAAAAATGGGGGGAAATGAGCAAAGGGAGAGTTCATACGATAATACACTTTTTCACCAGTTTTTTTTTCTTCAAATATACAATTTCTTAGCATACAGTATCCACGTGCTACTTCACAAAATATCGATGTGGCCCTCGCATCCTTTCATATTTTATTTTGTGGCCCTCAATGGAAAAAGTTTGTCCGCCAGTAGTTAATGTGTTGCTCGAGGTGAGCAAATGTGATGTGAACGAGTTTTGGGTTCATCCTTGTTCCTTCTGCCCGCCATATTAGCTTGACCGCGCAAAAGCACAACAAAATATGACAACTTTACTTAGTCATTTTGCCATCTTAAGACTCAGATCTTCGTCGATACATTACCAGGATTACACACGAGCAATCAAACAATGTGTTAGTATAATAGAAATAGCCATTAGGTGGCTGGCTCCATAGCAGTTTCACGGTGAATTGAACGACAAGAACAAACTACCGAAAAAAAGTTATTTTCTATCTTTAAAACAGAATTCTGACGATACCTTTCTTGTGGCATCGCCTCCGCTTCCGAAACAAATGTGTCATGTGCAACAAAAACCTGACACTGCAGACTTTAGTAAAGTTTTGCCGCAGTAACCCCCCAGCCTGACTCTTTTAAACGCACCGCCAGCTGCATGGCGCCTTGCGTCATGACGTCACAACTCGCGTACTCCCGCACTAAGTTGCCAGATGAGTAAACACAAATGTACAAACGTACCGGATACTTAAAATGATCCTATTTTGAGGAAACATTTCGTCCGAGCGTACATCTGGCAACGCTGATCCAGCATCCTGCGTCATCTGTCCATTGATCCGAGCATGCTTATTCCCAATATTTGACCTAGGGTCATAAGCAGGAAGTGATATGCATATAGTACTGGTTGTAATGGCACCAGTAACAACCTTCATTTGGGCTGTCTTTAGTTTTTTGTTTCTTAAGTAAATAAATGTCCTACTGCATCCAACCTCAGCAGCAATGGCCACTGGAAGAGGCCTTGATTATGCAGCTCTACAATCCCACCGCATTCAAAGAGTGAAAACAAAGCTTTTTTCCATTTTAAAGCTTTACTTCGAGTAGTAGTAGATCCTTACAAAATTTTAAGACCAGTAGAAAAGTTGCACTAATTTACATTTTGCACTGTTGGATCTAAAGGATGTTCGAAGTAGACAAAATGCGAGTGAGACAAAGAAAAAGTCAAGTCAAGTCAAGTCAAGTTTATTTATATAGCCCTTAATCACAAAAGAGCCTCAAAGGGCTTAACAAGCAGGCAAAAGAGTAAGAGTAAGACCATGCTTGTTTGAAATAAGCATTAAACAACATTTAAAAACACAATTTTAGCACAAAAAAAAAAGTGGAGTCATGTTCTCTTAACGGACGGCATCATGGTCCGGGGTGTTCTTTTCTTCAATGGAAAAAATGGAGCCACAGGTTGCGCAGGGGTGTCAAAATGCATCTGGCGATGTGGAGAGGTTGCAGGGGGCGGCCCTCATGACTGAAGGCGCTGGGCTGTGTGGTAATGACTGGCTTTTTCAACAGGACAACGTTGCCTTAGAGTTTCATTTAAGAGCTTACATCGAGGCATTTCCGTGGTTTTCTTGATAATAACCAAAACCATTCTCATACGTTTAAATGTTCTTATATCAATGGCTATGGAATTGTACTGCCAAAAAGTTTAACTCTTCCTGTGAGCCATTTTTGTCATCATTATATCTGTCCAAATAAAGGTACCTGTAGTTGTGCCAGGTATTAAAATGAATAAGAAACTGAAGAAACAAGGTTGGTCTAATTATTTTTCCATGACTATAAACTTATTTTAAGGTCTGTTGTCAGGAAAATGTGAGCAAAAGAAAACATTTGAAAGTAATGACCATACCAGTGATTTAGCAATATGTTCACTTATAGATCAGATATTAATCGCCTTTACCTCCAAATGACATTAATAAAAAAAAAACTGGCCACAACCTTGCAATGTTCCAGATAAATTGGAGTGTTTCAGTAATGGAGAAATCATTTGATCCCCTGTCAACTTTGTAAACTCACCAACGATTCTGGTGTGTTTGTGTCATTGTAAGTGGATCGACATTTACATTTATTAACATTTGCAAAGTGACACATGACCTGTATGTATTGAAGTGATGACTATTTTATTTTTCACAGTGAAATACATATTGTACCAATTATTACATTCTGATATGGTGAATATTTAATCTTATTTTCAAAGAAAATGAGTCAATCACAAAAGTCACCACTATTAAAATAGACAATAGATCATTTGAATTTGCACTGATTTTTTAAGCCCATCCATCCATGTTCTGTCACTTCAGGGTCACAAGGGGCTGGGGGCTACCCCAGTTGGCTTCAGGTAAATCGCGGACCACACCTTGGACTGGTCAGCAGTCGATCACAGGACATAAAAAAAAAGCATTCACAGCGTCACTGACACCACACTGTCTGCACCAAGTCAGGCCGGCTAAACACTAGAGTCTAGTGGTTTTGATGGTCAAGTCACTAGACTCTAGTGACTAGATGGATATATTAGGAATAATCAGGATAAGAGCCACGGAAACTGGACGGATGTTGAAATCAAACCCAGTTATGGACAAATAGAAACAAGGAAATCACGCATAGCCTTCAAAAAAGTCACCAAAAAAGGTAGTCAAGCTTTCAAATAAGCAGGAAAAAAATCCCAAAGTCAAAGCAGCCCTTGCAGATGTTCTTCCTACACAGCAATCCTTCCTTTATCACGGTTAATTGGTTCCAGACTCCACCATGATAAGTAAATTTCATGATATAGGATTCCTTCTTCATAAATGGAATATCTTCGTAGAGCATAGAAAACCCGTTTACAGCCTTTTCAATACAATTTTTAACATTATTAGAGCCCACTCGGGATGCAATAATAGACATACAGAAAAAACAGAAACTAAGCCATTTAAGTACTTATGTGTTCCTGTAAATGTGTTAAGGTGCTGGGGAGCAGACCGCTTGAAAATACAAACATACATAAAAATGTCTTGTATGTGCTTTTTTGCTTTTACAAATAGACTGTATTCAACCACACATCATGATTTAATATTTTTTAAAAACAGTGATTGCCGTTGCAAAATTCAAAGCGCAAAGTGGCGAGGTACAACCGTACCAGGATCATTAAAATTAAATGCTTATGTTGCAGGGGATATAATGAACACGCGTATACAAAGTATACTGTATGTACTGCATGTACATTATATAAGTCAGCATTCACAGTCCTGCAAATTTGGTCCCCTTTTCCTGCAAGAATAGGGCATTTTATTGCGCAGACAACTTCAAATCACCATTCATGGATAAATACAGTATGCGATAGGTAACATGTACCACTGTTTAAAAAAGCCCAAAATTCTTATGTTTGTCTTTGTTTCAATAATTCACTTTCTTGCTCAAGAGCTGAGAAATCTCATCTTGTCCAGCGGTCCTTCAAGGCCCCATAATTGTGTTCCATGACTTGGTTCCATGTGTTCACGAATCATTTTACATGAATGCTCGTTTGTGATAAATACCAATACACTTTATACTTTAAAGTAGTTAATTAATTTAGGATTGGATTGTCATACGTGAACAACGGTCATTGGGGGGGTGTACCACTACTTTTCATTTAACTCAACATACACAAACCTTCTGGAATAAGTGAAGTACAAACAATTTAACAATTTCATCTCGTTCATTTCATCAACGTTCAAATGATGTCAACACATTTGACTTCAAGTGGGATTTCAAACATGGCACGACAGCATACGTAAGGCTTTGTGTGAGGCTTGGCCTGTGCTGAAGCTGCCTGACTCCAAACAGCACAGTTTAGAGTAGTGGTTCTCAACTAGTTTGGCTGCGGAACCCACCATCACCCATCAATGAAATTTGGTGACCCAAAATGCAGATTTTTTTTCAAGCCAAACTTCTCAAACATCTTATCTTTAAAAAGGGACTGTTTAGAAAACAATGTGAGAGGCAGAGGTGAGACGCTGTTCTCTTAATAGCACACTCTTCTCCAGCATGTCTCTGCAGCTGTTTGTTGGACAAACAATATTAATATGTTTAACTTTCTGGAATGAATGAGTTGGATTTCAAAGATTTCTTATGGGTAAAATGCATTTGGTTCAAGTAAATTTTGATTAGAGATTCACCTTCACAACAGAATGACGCTAACCAAGGCACCCCTGTAAATGTCTGTTCTTGGTCTTCCAAATAAATGACTTCCAGTCCAGTGTAAGTTGCTGCTTTGTTTTGTTTTTTAGACCCATTTGTTTCGCTATGATCTATGATACTGTACTACTCCCAGTAGCTCCACCACCGCCCAGAACAGTAGTGGTAGTAAATTTGACAAACATAATTCATACATGGGAATTGTAATTCAAGGTCCATTTGCGAATTCAGGGGAAAGATGTTTGAGTGCCCCTCCTACCAGGTGCAGGCTGCCAGTGATCAGGATGTGGATCTCAGCTGCATTGCAGAGCGGAGCAACTTTGGCAATCATGCTGGGCTTCAATGGGAGCACTTTCTTAGACGCGTCAGCCAGCACGGGGTCTCTGCCCTGTGTGGCCCAATGAAGGGCACTAAGGATGCATGGGAACACCAGTGTGTCTGCTTTCTTATCGCGGGCCAAAGACAAGCTGCTCTCAATCAGAAGCGGAGTGCCCCCGGCGTCTCCCGTGCTGTTGTGCAAGCGCCAGCTCCTCTCGTTTTCCAAGCAGCGGGTCAACATGTGCTCCACAGACACGTTGAAGTTCTGTTGGTCTGAGAAGCAACAAGATGATTAATATCATCGTGAAATGTACAATCCTAAACAAACAAAGCACCCTACATGTTTGACGGTCTATGCATTAAAAAAAAAGTTTTTATGCAGTACAGCAGGCTAAATAGCACGTTGTGGGCCCATTGCTAGAAAAAGATCATGACAGTCAATACCAAATGGAAAATTATTCATTCATTCATTCATTCATTTTCTACCGCTTTTTCCTCACGAGGGTCGCGGGGGGTGCTGGAGCCTATCCCAGCTGTCTTCAGGCGAGAGGCGGGGTACACCCTGGACTGGTCGCCAGCCAATCACAGGGCACATATAGACAAACAACCATTCACACTCACATTCATACCTATGGACAATTTGGAGTGGCCAATTAACCTAGCATGTTTTTGGAATGTGGGAGGAAACCGGAGTACCCGGAGAAAACCCACGCATGCACGGGGAGAACATGCAAACTCCACACAGAGATGGCCGAGGGCGGGGACCGAACCCTGGTCTTCTAGCTGTGAGGTCTGCGCACTAACCACCAGACCGCCGTGCCGCCCCAATGGAAAATTACAGCATCTCTTTTTCGTACAAAATCAGTATTGGACTTAGTGATCTCACCTGCATTACAGGAAGTGATGGTCTCAGTGATGTTCGGGCAGAACACAGCAAAATCAAAATGGCATGGCTGAAACACAAACCAAGCTGTTCAACTCTTGAGTACAAACTGCATATACAATATTACTTATTTTAACTTGCAGGCATCATTCATTATTCAACATATCATGTATGCATCGGGGCTGATTTTAGCAAAAAAAAAATATATATATATATATATATATATATATATACATATATGTATATATATATATATATAATTGATATACAGTCTGGACTGTCTGCCATACACTGCCACCCATTGGTCAACTTTTGTAAGTGCAAAAAACCTGTTTCAAAAACAAGATGGCCGAAAGAAGTGCAGATGTGCCTTGCAGGGGAGGAATATATCTGTCCATTCCTTCTAAAAAAAAAATATATAATATAAAAAATATTGAGACATCAAGCAACAACTAAGGAGTAATGTAATTGTTAAAATGACCAAGTATTGATTTTGTGATTGATCATGTGTCCACTAAATTGGAGCTGGTAAAATGTCTATAGATTGACAATTGTCATTATCTTGCTGCATGATGAAAAATCTCCCAATCAGTTTGGATGCATCTTTCTTTAAATTCGCAGACAAAACCTTTCTGTAGACACCCGCCCCCCCCCCCCCCCCCCCCAGTTCATTTTGCTGCTGCTATCACGGGTTACATCATCCATGAAGATTAATGAGCCCGCCCCAAAAGAAGCCATGCAAGCCCAGACCATAACGTTGCCCACCATGTTTCACATATGAGCTTGCATGTTTGGGATCATGAGCAGATCCCTTCTTTCTCCAAACTTTAGCCTTTCCATCACTTTGGTGAAGGTTCATCTTTGTCTCATCATTCCATAAAACTTTGATCCAGAATTTTTGAGGCTTGTCTCTGTACATTTTGGCAAAATCCAGCCTGGTCTTCCTATTATTTTTGCTAACGAGTGGTTTGCATCTTTTGGTGTAGCCTCTGTACTTTTGTTCATGGAAGTCTGCAAACAGTAGATGCTGATACCTTCACTTCTGCCCTCTGGACCTTGTTGCTGATTTCACAAACGGTTGTTTTAGGGTCTTTCACTAGAGCTCTCACGATGTTCCTGTGGTCAACTGCTGTTGTTTTCCTTGGTCGTCTGTTACTTAGGACGTCAGTGATTTATTTCTTCTTCAGGACATTCCAGATGGTTGTACTGACTATGGCTAATGATCTTCGATCTTCTCTTAGCTTCACAGCTGCCTCTTTTTCCACCCATAGACAACTCTCTTGTTTTCATGTTTATTACACCTCTGATGTCTGCAAAGGCAAAACCCAAACCTGAAACTGAGCGTAGACATTTAGTAGTATTTATTGTCAATAATATTGTCAACCGGGCAATAGAACACACCCGTGAGTCACATGCTCCAGTACTTTTGCTCACATAAAAATGTGGTGTTCCTTGATAAATAATGTCATCTTCTAAGTTGTTTATCACATCCCAATGTATCTATTGGTGTGAAACCCAAACGTTTCCAGTCTATAGCAAAAAATTATGAAATTGGGACTCACTTTTGGAGGGGACTGTATATCCACAGTAAATACACACACGCTTGCACACGTCTAAAATCACCATTTCATCAGAAACTGATAAATCGTTCAGCCTCAATAAGCACACAACCAGCTCAGAGATGCCATAAAAGAGCTTCTGATTGGAAAGTTCATGCCACGTGGCAATCAAATCACCAGCAGCAGCATGCTAATTATTAGCAGTGATGCCAGTGGAAGAAGTTAGCTCCAGTCTACTTACCAGCAGAAGTTTTAGCATGGCTGCACAGTCTCTCTCTCCAGTAGCATTGAAGACCAAAATTCTGGCCACAGGTCCACTGCAACACAAAATAGTACTACTTTTTTAAAAAGCATAGGAAACTGAACATACGAAGGATCAGACACCCACATACTGTATGCTGCATGCGTTTTGTGGTTTCTCATGAAGGCATTTAATTTCCATCTTGTCTTGTTTTTCCTCAGTCAGAGACCTAGTCAGAGGCGTTGTACTATCCCTCCAGCTTCAACCTGTACAGTCTCTTTGGTCCCTGATGGATTTACATTGGTTGTATCTGACTTTTTTGAAGTCCTCAGTGTAGGTAAATGCAGAAGAACGTCCACGCTGCACGGACTGTACTTCGCAGTTCTTCCAGGGTTTTTGGTGTGGATTTGCGTCACTTGGTGGGGACAATGTTATTTATGCATGTGGCAAACACTGCTCTAGCTTTTAGCTTAGCATGTAGCCTGTCTCGCTTGCTGCGTCTCATTTGCCACATTGGATGAGTTGGCTGGCTACTTCATCAGCTTGGGCTCTCTGCTTTAGCGGCATGCCGGCTGGGATTGTTTGGGTGTTGGCATAGCAAAAAGCTACAATCCAGAAACTTCAAAGAAGGCTCATGAGCTTATTCGATGTCCAAAACATCTTTTTGTTGCCTTTCAAAGACCAGTTCACAAATGCACCGTGTGAGTTTGCCAAGTGACACTCGCAACAAAATCTGTTCATTTTCTTCGTTTTTATGTCCATCATCCTGAAGATCCTTGAGGATGTGCCATTTGTGCGCCTGGACCTCCGCTGAAACCCTTGGACTGACTCACCCAACCCCTGAGGTTCGTCAAACCCAGGTTAAGAACCGCTGTATTAAACATTCACAAATGTGGCTTGAGGATGTCGTCAGACATGAGTTGTAATCATGAGAATACTGACTGGCAAACTTCAGTATGGTCAAACAACCGTCTTATTTCAAGGTGTGGCTATGCTTAAGAAATCCAATTTCAGCTTGTACAAGTCATTCGTAGGACACATGCCAATAAGTCCATGCAGGCAGAGAACATTAGAATGTAAAAACAAAGTAAAGCAATTTTAAATATTTTTTTAAAAATAATTTCAATGTACTGTACTCACCTTGCATCCCTCTCATGCTGAGCTGCTGTCTCTTGGAACCAGTTCACACAAGCCTGCATACTGCGCATGGTATGAGCTCCGTCCAAAAAGTATGTGACTTGTCCATGCTTCATTGTTTGACTCCTCCCGGGCCATGCAGTGTTGGCCAACGCTGACAAAAAGAAATAAACAGAAATCCACATGTTTTGTCACACTTCTGCTGTTGAATTTGTAAGTTAAACCTCCCCCTGCAAAAGATATGGACAGTCCAGAACATTCCTGGTAGGTTCTAAAAAATAAAAAATAATATTAAGAGTATAAATTCATTACTTTCAGATAAAGGTAAACTAGTTTTTGATGGCAATACAAAAGGTGGGTCAGTCGGTGATGTACATTAGATGCTTCATGTAGCTGCTCACCAGGGTTGCACACATCATTGAAGGGTTTTGACCTGAGAAACGTCCCCAAAGCAAAAAGTTTCCACCTCCATGTTTGACAGAAGGGATGTTGTTGTTGGACTCATTTTCTCTATTTGTCTGTGTCCAAAACACATCCAGTCCACTTGAGGCCAAGGAGCTCCATTTTGGTGTCACGCTTGCTTTCCCACTAAGCTGCTTCTTATGCTGCTGCAGTATGTATGGTCTCTATATCAATAAGCTTTTTGTTGATTATTGATTTGTCCATTCCAGTCTTGCGTAGGTCTACAATCATTCTGATGCACTTGTGGTTCTTTCCAGTTTTTTCTATTTCCACAATCTTGTTGTAGTCTTGTGTAGGTCAACAATGTTGTTGATGGTCAGGTAGTCCATGCCAGTCTTGTGCAGGTCTACATACATAGTTTGCGTGACAGGTATCTTTTATCCTCATAGATTAAGAGTACTTTCTTAAAAAGAGACGGGAATCATTTGTGTTTCATAAATAATAATAAACATAACATAAACACTATGTGGAATGTTTTCTGGTTGATAGGGAATCCAATATTTCCTTCAATCAAAGACAAATTCATTTTTAACCTTCTGGACTGTTCATATCTTTATAGGTGGGTAAACTTAGAAGATCATCAGTTGCCACTACATAATCACACACACAAGTATTTGTGTTTTGATTAACAAGATGTGACATAAGTGAGAACAGTATTTAAAATGTAGTTGCGCTTGGTTTAACTTCTCTTACATAAAACACAACATAACTAGAATATGTTACTGGCTGGATAACATAAACACATAAACACACACTAACATAAAATGTACCTTTCTTCATGTTGGGGGAGGGTGTAAAGGAAGGTGCTTCTGAGATATTGGACACCTCAATATTGGTGGACAAAAACGTTCCATCTGTAGACAAACAACAGGCTTCACAAAATGTTCTACACAGTATACAGCAGGGGTCGGGAACCTTTTTGGCTACGAGAGCCATGAAGGCCAGATATTTTAAAATGTGTATCTGTGAGAGCCATATACATTTTTTAAACATTGAATGCAATGTGCATTTTTATGTAAGACCAACAGTTTTAGATATAATGGGCTCTAATTACGTAGACCAGGCACACTACCCCACGCCAAGGGGGTGTGGCCAGCACACTTTTGTGAGCAGCGCAGTGTCTAATAATAAATCTAATACTTGTTGCCATTAATACAACTTCTGCTGCTGCATGGTTTTGCACCGTACTCCGTACACGTATTTCATTCTTTTGGCCATCTTCGTCAGAAGGCTTGGTTCTGCAGCTTTAGCTAGGTGACTATTTGACTAAAGGAGGAAAGTTTATATTTACATGTTGACATCTCAATGACCGAGGTAGACTACCGCATTACCCAGTAATAATCGAGTTTTGGTGTTTGTCCTGGAAATTATCATCAGGAAAGATGGATATGGTTGGCCGTATTGCAGTAGAAAATAAATGGACGGATTAAAATGCATAAGAAAGTTGTTGATTTTGAATATTATTTATATCATTTCCGTGATGTTTACTTTAAAATGTTAGCAAAAATACATTTT
Organism: Doryrhamphus excisus; assembly: GCF_030265055.1. NCBI lineage: Eukaryota > Metazoa > Chordata > Actinopteri > Syngnathiformes > Syngnathidae > Doryrhamphus > Doryrhamphus excisus. The sequence goes on from NC_080467.1 coordinate 17,850,535, forward strand.
TATTGTGGTAAGAAACGCTTGAGAGCCAGATACAGTCATCAAAAGAGCCCTACCTGGCTCCCGAGCCATAGGTTCCCTACATCTGGTATACAGTATGTGCAAAAACACGTTCAGTACCTGGTTGACATCTTCTTTGCAACCACGTGTGACTCAACTGCAGGGCGAGAGAGGCATTGGAGTGTTGATGTTGCCCTGCCAAGCCCAGACTCAGAGGTCCACAGTTTGCCTGGTAGTCCTCAAAGTCTGGACACACCGACAGAGGACACTACAAACAACAAATCAGGTGGAGTCATTTATAGAAAATGTGTTTGCAAAAGGTAAATTAAGTGCAATCATCACATTTACTTTGATCTATATAATAGAATCATCAAAATTAAAATACTTCAATAATTCACTCTCAGTCCAGGCCCATTTTGGATGTTGTCTGGGTCCAGACTCTGACCACCATGTTAGTGGTGTCTGGTCTACCTGGTGACTTACATTGATTTCTTTGGCCCGGTCCCTCAGCACGGCCATTGCCTCTTCTGGCTGTTTGACTGTGAAAGCAGGCACTCCTGGCTAAAAAACAAAACAAGCAAATTAGTTGAGATTTAAATATATATATATATATATATCCCTGTGATTGGCTGGCAACCAGTCCAGGGTGTACTCCGCCTCTCGCCCCCACAACCCTTATGAGGATACACAAATAGAAAACGAATGAATATACATACATAAACACGCACACACTGGGTTGCAAAAGTATTCATACCCATGAGCAACACTCAATTTATCGGCACAGAACAGGAAGGAAAAGGTGTGTTTCTCCTTTTTACATGAAAGGAAATAACACAAACATGACAATGCATCACTGATTTCGTTCAGAAGTACTCTTTAAAATAGATTGCATAAGTCTGTATTTCATTGTTGCAAAAGTATTCACACCAAGGCATCAAGTCATAGTCAGCACTTGGTTGCAACGCCTTTGACAACAACACAAGCTTCCAATCACTTTGGATGATAGCCAGCCATGTTGTTTGGACAGTTTTGCCCACTCCTCTTTGCAAGCTTCTCTTTCTTCTTCTCTTCCGAGCCATTCTTGTGCAATTCCAGCTGTGTTTTGGATCATTATCTTGCTGAAACATAAACCACCTTTCAAGGTCCAGGCTTTTTGCAGACTTGAAGAGGTTCTTCTCTTCCTTGTACACGGACAAGCTCCACAGGACCAGAGGAAGATAAACAGCCCCATAGTGTTATGTTCCCACCTCCATGTTTAAAAGGTAGGGATGGTATGAGCCGCATCATCAGCTGTGTTGGCTTTGCACCAAACATACTTCCTGGTCTATATGTTTGCCGAAAAGTTTGATCTGACCAAATCACTCTTTCTCACATTACTGCAAACGAGCCTTGACATGTTTCTTCAGGTATGGCTTTTTCTTTGCAAAACATGCATGCGTAAAGTGCGGATATATGGATTTGGATGCCCTGTTCTTTGGAGGTGGCATGGGATGACTGTGGACAGGTGACTTTTGACTTTGATTAGGTTAGATCGGTGCAGCATTTGGGGCTGAACACTTGGCAGGGTGTCATGAGTTTGAGGCTCACAATGTGATCCTCCGTCAAGCAGAGGCTACAAAGCCCCGGTCCCAACCTACTGTACGTTCAAGTGTGGGCACACATACCTCCTCAGTACGGATTTGGGAGAACGCAGACACTATGTATCACTTTTAGTGCAGGAGGAACTGTCGCTGTGTGCGGGGCTACGTCGGACTCCGGTTAATGTGTGGTGCGTGACGACTGAGTGTTTTGCCATGCTTGAAACGGGTGTTGTGCACACTGATATTTCATCTCCTCTCCAGACGCAGAAGAGGGAGTTGGCTGTATCTGCTCTTCAGAAGGCAGCAGATGTGGCTAGAGGGACCCAGCAGAGGTGACACATACTGACACTTGGCCATTTGTAACATGCTGGACTTAGGCAGCCCCCCCATGCCACACCCACCTCTTTGTGCGTTGGCCCATTTGCTTGAACAACGCTGTATTATGACAATTGCCCTGATTATGGATTATTTCAGGTCTTACTTGCAATCACTTTGTTTCCTTCTATTGTGCTAAGATGGCAGGATCAGTCATTCAAGCCAATTGTTGGATCAGCAAGAGGTTTTTAATTACACACATTAATGTACCCGTGAGTGAATGAGCATGCCATGAGCTTTGGCAGGGTGTAGTGCGTTTGAGGCTCACAATGTGATCCTATTTCTATTATGGAAGGTGGTAGTTATTAAAAGCTGGCTTCTTCCAAATGTATTCCTACTTTAGTTCTTGTAAAATTGTAGTACTTGCTTTGAAAAGACTAAACTTACTTTTAATCCTTACTGTAGCATTTGTATTCTTCCTTTTTCTTGACACTGCACTGGCTATATTGTGTAATTGTTCTCCCATCTGCTTATTCATTTAAAATAAAAAATCTTCCCTCTTTCCCTCCTTCCACAAAGGAAGTAAACAAAAAGCGAAACCATTTAAATGACAAAATATAAGCACACAAAACATTGCACGTGTAAAAGTTATGGTGTGAATGAATTAGCAGTAATAAACATGGACAAGGGGAAGGATTGAATAAGATTTGCTGCTTCATCACCTTTCTGGGTATGTTTAACTTTGTAATGTTTCTTCCTTGAACATGTCAAGCATGTCTGTAACAAATCAACCATAATGTACTGATAAATATTATTACACTTTTAGATTCAGTCTCACTACATTGTGAGTCTAATAACTTCTAATATGGGCATTCAGGGGGGAGAGAGAGAGCGAGAGAGAGAGAAAGAGCACAATCAAAGTTGTACAAGACTGATAAAAATACAAGGAGGCACAGAATAGATGCATTGTCCTCACACACAAAAGCTTAGTGACACCAAAGCGCATGTTAACCTAGTTATTTACATCATGAAAAATACAAATGAAAGGCATAGTTCCTGTTTTACATGTGTACTCGAATATTCAAATTGTGACCTTTTTAAAAATGTTCTTAAAATTTTTCTAGCGTCTGGACGAGGCAGCGCAAGTGATGTCCACAACAGACTGTGAAATCGAAAGTTGCCTTTTATGACGATGCAATCACTTTTTTCATGCTTCAGACCTTGTGTGGATTTCTCGTTTGTTACGCAGATAATGTTATTCCTGTGTTACTGAATGTCACTTTGTTGGCTTCGCTGGGATTCGTGGCCGTATGTGTTTGAAACTGGTTCCCGGAAGGTATTCTGGTTGTGATGGTGTCACATTTATTTATGTTTATCGACAACAGCGGTACAATAAAAAATGAGTCATTTTATTCAAACTTTTTTGGGGTGTTATGGGTACTTTCAGTTCTACACAAACTTGACTTTGACTTTCTAGAGGGGCGCATGCAACCACTGTATAGACTGTTTTTCACTCTAGGCTCTCCGTTCATCTTCCTTGTTGATGTAGAGTCCAGCACTGTAACCAGTGGTTATCGTGTTCTTCTGTTAACGTGGAACATATATGCCACATTTTTGCCTCGGTCTGTGTGCGTTATTTGGTTAGAATACAATATGGTGCATCTTGTGTTATTAACATACTGCATGAGTCCAGATGTTGAATGCACTTTTACCAAAAAACATACTTTCGGTTAGAATCCTATGGCAACCAGAACCGCAAGTCAGCTACGTAGTATGTTACGTCGTCCATCTGTGATGTCAACAGCGGAGGACTCCCAAAAAATGTGAACACAGGACACATTTTTATATTTTCACAATGAAAGTTTTACATGTATAACACAATTCTACGTGCATATCATGATAAAGAAAGGGATACGTGAGCATTTCAGGTTGCTTTCGCCTTCATTGAAGACATTGATGAATGTTCCCGAAGACACAATGTGACAGCAAGATCAACCATCACACTATCCATTAGTTATTTCTTGAATTCACTTAATTGTTTCTCACTTACTTTGTCAAAATGCTGGCACTTACAGCTTTATTTTGGGTAATTGAGGTAAGAAACACTTTTGAATTCAACAAATAACACATGGCAAAAAAGATGATGGTGGTTACTCTCTAAATCATGTCTTTGGAAACAGTCACCCCAAGAATCACATGATCAGGTAATTAAGGTAAGAGCAACCTTAAATGCTCATTTATCCCTTTCATTCATCAAGTATATGTTCTACTATAATAATCGTCAAAAAAAAAGTATGAAAATGAGTTTGTTGAAATTGTTGGCTTTCTGTGACAAACTAATGAATGTTTTGTGTTTTTTTGTGTTTTTTTTTTTATTTAATGGGAAAATCTGATTCAGTTAATGTCCATTTTGGTTAGGGACGCACCTTCTGGAACAAAATTTTCAAAGCTAATCAAGGTTTCACTGTATATTGCTCTTGTTTTTGTGGTTTGAAAACATTTAAAGTTGTGCGATCATTGACTACGTTTCTGATAGCAATGCGGTCCCAAGAACAGGGAAGAGAATCTATAGAAAATAACTGCTTTTATACCATACCATTCAGTACCTTGTATGCTACACCATACCAACATTGATTGGTCACTCACTAGATGTACAGCTGCTGTATGCTTCTTTTGATCATGAGTGAGGTAACAAAAATGTTTGGACGTCTGGGAAGCAATGCTTTAAGGTGAAACGCTATCAAGTAGACTTGGAGTGACATAAGTGTGTGTGTGATCCAATACTGACCTTGAAGATACCACCTTTTTGCCAGGCAATCTTTTCTATGGTGTCTCCAAGAATCTGAATGTGGTCTATACCCAGAGAGGAGATGCCGCATACCCAAGGTCTCCTGCGGAGATACAGAAAATAACCATTACCGTATGGAGCCCAATATAAGACGCTGAAGAAGGGTTGTCTTATAGTTCTAGAGATTTATACATTCTCATTTACACTCTCTTAGATTAGACTCTTTTAGATTTACAATCCACTGAAAAGTAATCAACTCAGCCACAATAGTATAAAGCAGACATGTCCAAAGTTCGGCCCAGGGGCCAAATTGTATCCGGCCCAAAGCCTCTGTCATAAAATTTATCATACATATATACGTAAAATACATGCTAAATGCAATTTTGCATTACCGACAAGAGGGCAATCACTCTGTCATGACACTGTGACCTTTCTGGACAGTTGGTGTCAATGGTGACAATGAATAAAAAAAGGAAAGTTGACGACGAGGGCTGACAATTCAAGGAACGGTGGAAACTGGACTACTTTTTCCACATTCTCAATTGTGATTATGAACTATGACTAATTGACTCTTGCCTGTGTGACATCTTACCATCAATACCTCTGCCAATGGGCAAGACCTGGCCTTTGTGCTGGAATCCAGATCTCAGTATGACCCTTCGCAGGAACTTCATCAGTTATTTACAATGACTAATGCAGACCTGATCAAAATGTTAAGACCAGTTGAAAAACAGCTAGCTTTTGCACAATAGCTCTTGGGGTTCAGAATAGAACCCCACGTCCTAACTTTTGATTTCAGTTTAATAGTTGTTTTCAATAAATTAATTTATTTTACTTTAAAAGGTGCTTTTTTGTCTCCCCCATCTTGGTTTTGCATATTGTCACTCTACTTAAAGCCCAAATGTGCAGAGGGTATCGATGTGCAATGCAGGTCTCAAAGCTGCATGAACTCCTCCAAAATGCAACACCACCCCTGACCAGCGAAAGAGCCAAGACCTTGGACTCTCCTTTCACCACACATGGTGTCTGAAGTGTAGCTGTAGCACATTGCAGAAATAAAAAAACAAAAACTCAGCAAAAGCGGAACAAATAGAACAAAAAGGTAAAATGTAACAAGAAAAATCTGAAATGTTGATTTTGTATTTCATGCAGAATAAAAAATACTTTTGAGTATAGTTTTGAGTATATTTGACCCATTATGCCTGTTTATTGATTAATTAAATATTTTTTATTATTTTAACTACTCAGGTTGAGTAGTTTGTCATGGGATTATGTCACATGTGAAATGCATTGAAATTGTCACCCAAAGTCCCAAATGCTTTCTAACTCTTACCTTATAATGTTGGTGCAATCATATGCTCCGCCAATCCCAACCTCAATCACAGCCAAATCCACCTAAAGAAGAGAGCACGGTCAGGTGCTAGTATTCTCTAAAATGCTCCCTAAATGATGAAGCATCTCTGCATCTTGAATAACCAAAGAGAGGTATGATAAGAGCATCGTAACAGGCATGGAAGCACTAACGCCACATCGTAGTAGGATTTTTACCTTCTCCTGAAGGAAGATATGGAAGGCCAAGATGGTGAGGAAACGGAAGTATGAAGGCATTGTCCCATCATGGGCTTCCTAAAAGTTTAAAAAAAAAAATTCAATAACCTCATGATTATTTTACAAATAATTATCCAAGTAAACGTAATTAACATCTTATTACAATAATAAATAAATAACAGCTTGGTGAACTTACCTTAGGGGCAACTTGGTTATTGGACTGGCTGACTCATGTTAGTTTAGTCTATTCTGCCTCCTCGGTATGAGGTTTATGCTGTTGTGTAGCTGAATAACCGATGTGACTTTGAGTTTGGAAAATATGACTGTTATGGTGAGCCAGTAAATAATTATTGTTTTGCTGGTTTATTCCAAACTACTGCAAGTTTTAAAAAAAATGAAAAACAAATGCTTACTTTTACAGTGGAACCTAGTTGGTTTGGTTGACTAAATTTAGTTTGTTCTCATACAATATTATGCATAAAAACTGTTGTATTTTATCATTTGGCAAATTGAATCTTGTGGTATTAATAAAAATGGGGATGGACGATATTTTCCAAGCATAGGTTGTTTATTCAGCTATCTTGGATTACACGTCCAATACCAAAGCTCATGATACATACTTGACACAATACTACAGTATCCTGTAAGGCTCATTCATTTGGCAAAATTGAAGGAGAACAAAACTACTTTGTTGGCCACCAAATTGTGTGCCGAAAAAGAATTCCACCTGTTCATACACCGCTAACTAACAGTTCCACCAAAAGTAGGGGGGTGGGGTACAGCTGCAAAATAACCCACAAAGGAGCCAAAGAATGTTGAAAGTACCGGCATCTTGATAAAGAAGGTGAGAGATACCTGAAAATATATAATTCAACAAATAGCTCATGGCGAAACTCCAAAGTGGCTGACCTCTGCCACACCATGTTTATCAGTCACGGCTTCAATCAAGGTGACACATCATACTTTATTAGAAAACCCATTTCGAATAGTTTATCTTATTTTAGAAATTCAATTTGTGACCATCTTGTATAGATAAATGAAGGTAACCAACATTAGAAACAGTTTTGAGTATCTCAGTACAGCTGTACACCGCGGAAAAAAAAAAAAAAAAACGTATCACCTTTCTAACCGGGAGTCAAAACTTGGGTGAGTGTGCATTTGTTACACGACCTACCTTTGTTTCATCTAGACGTCCGTAAACCTGCCAAAAGTATTTAGTAAAGAGCTCTTTCCCGATAGGTTGTCCGTTGATTCGAATCCTCTCTCTTACTTCCACCAAATGTGGGGAACTGTAACCAAAACACACATCACCTTTGGTAAAACAAAAAATAAAAATAAAAAAGTATAATTCCATCAATCAATCTACGGTGTAAAAGAGGTATCTGATCTCTTTTTTGTGGGTTACAAATACATGAAAAGTCCATAATTTATTGGAGTACTTTAAAGTGTAATGGAAAGAACATTATCCAATAGTACTTGATTGAGGGGGGAAAGTATTTGATCCCTACCGACCAGCAAGCCTTCTGATACCCAGAGTGGTATTTACTTTAGTCCTGTCCCTTTAGTACAGTCATCCCTCACCACTTCAAGGTTCGGCTTCACTCTGGCACAGTTTTTCAAAAATATATTTCAGTGGTGCCTTGGTTAACGTCAATCTGATCCAGAAGGTCCAACTCAAACCAAAACAGACTACCGTTGTATCATCGTGCTAAACGATGCCAAAGTTTCAGATAATGAGGTTTGGGCATTTCAAAATGAGCCCTTAAGGAAGTTTGGGATGGCTCTGTGCGCTTGGTTTTTAGAGTTTATTCTCACACCGGCTTGCTGTGACTGTGAGAGAAGTCACTGGCTCCATGTAGTATATAAACTGTTCTCTGTACAAGACGAGTGGGACCAGTCACAGCATTGCAGCATTAAGCTTACCTGTGAAATCCTGTCCGGAAGCCATAACTTCTTAAAATGTTCTCGGTGAAAGCACATGTTGAGCCCTAAAAGATGAAAACAAAGAGTAGAACTACCATAAGGGAACCTGTTATGCCTTTTGCCCCCAATTTTCTGACCTAGAAATAAAAGAATAGAATGTTGTATTATCATGTTAAACAATTCCAAATGTGGTTTGAGCATTTGGAAGTCCACCCTGAAAGTTTGGGATGGCTCTGAAAGCTCAGTTTCAGAGTGTTTTTTTCAAACATCGGCTCACTAGTGTTTTTTCAAACATCGGCTCACTGTGACTTACATGGGCTATATAGAAAGTGAGATTTAGAACTAGTCCAGATTAAGGATCGACTGATACATCGGGCCAATATTTGTGTTCTTTACTTGAATCGGCATCGTCCGATTGCACGTGGGTTCGCCGATGTATTTTTCCGCCACATGATTTACAGACAGGCATCCGCCGGGCAGCTTTGTGTTGCCGGAGGACCCTGCAACACACGCAGTCGCGGTACTGCTGAATGCTTCATCTTTAAAAGTGCCTACCGTTGTAATTAGGGAGCTGTTGATGTAGTTGGAGGCTAATATGTACAGCTGTTACGAACACCGGTTTCATGTCAACGTTGTCAATTAGGTCCCATGGTGTTTGTAGGAGTTTCATTCAGCTAACGCCAGGCTGAGGTTAAATGCGTGTCGTGTTATGTGCGTGCGCTCTATATATACGCACGCACGCACGCACTCGCAACCCCATCGGCTAAGGGTGGTGGAAAAAAATGGTATCGACATCGGCCGGGTAAAAAACATATTGGTCAATCCCTAGTCCAGATGTCCACAGTTGCGCTTGGGAGTGGGACCAATCACAGCAAAGAAGGCGGGCCGTGGGTGGAATAAATTAAAATATACTGTTTTGGAAAGCCAAGGAAATACAGCTAATAGGTTCAGATTCTGGAAGCTCGAGAAAACTTAATGTTTGGGTTATTGTGTGTAGCTGCTCTATAAGAGTCCACATCTCAATACAAAACGTAAACAAGCCAAGTTGAGCGCCACGGCAGACTTTCATACATAAGATGAATGAAATGCTGTCCTCGTGAGGAGAAGGACTGTTCGTGTGGGTATTTACTTGGTGGACCGCTCTCACTATACACACTAAACCACCTCCTCTTGAACTAAGCAGGTTGAAATTGGCGTTCAATACCGGCGGAATGGAAGCTAGAAGTCTTGGAGATCATTTATACAGGTACACCGCATACATATAGCTAGATAAGAATATAGCCACTTCTGACCAATCCATCTCAATTTCAGACTCAAAATAATGTACTGATGTAAGCGCCACCCATTTCCGGTTAAACTGCGCCCATTCCCAGTCTCTGCCCCAATCCGAGTACATGCAGGGATACAGTTAATTTAGATGAATGCACAGATACAAGTGTACTTCCTCAATAATAATAACAATAATGATAATAGATGGTGATGGTCGTGATCAGCTCACCTTGCCCTTTGTTCCAGTCACATGAATGATGTTTAGATGGTCCAGTTCCTTCACCTTTAAAAACATACAAACACACACGCAATGAGGTAATAAGTAATGACACAACCACAACAACAATAGCGTCCTTTGTAATCATTACGTGGACAGAATGCGCCCCTTTGCCCCATGTGAGCTCAATCATGTACTCACCGTGAGGCCGGCCCGTTCCAGAAAACTTCGCATGGCTTGGAGCTGCAGCTCAGGGTTGCTGCGCTCCCGCCATACCTGCTCCAGAGCGCTAGCATTTGTCTGAAGCGTGTTAAGGGTGCAAATGGCATCCTACAAGACAAGTAGTAAACTATTAAGAACAAACCAAAAAACTATTAAATCAGTCTTGCTGATGCCTGACAATTTTAACCCATAAAGATCTGTGTGCTTAAAGCAGTGGTTCAGACTTACCCACCAATTTCAAATGCTAGTGAATAAACAAGTTACTTTTACCTCCCATGAAGACATGATACTTGATGTGACTGTTAAAAAGGGGGGAAAAAAACAATGTGACAGCGAGATCAAAAAGGGTGAGAAACTAATGAATTCAAGAAATATCTCATGGCAAAACAGGAAAGTGGTGGTTGATCTTGCTTCCACATCGTCTCTTTGGGACCAGCATGTCTTCAATGATAAATGTTAAAAGTACCTTGAAATATTCATTTATTCATTCATTCCTCATTTAATGCTGTTTGTTTAATGCATGTGAAAGTATTACTTAGTTAATTTCCGCCCCCATTAGTGCATTTTGCTGGTTTATTTTTGCCGCCATCTTGGCTCACGCACCCAAAATTAACTCTCGCCATACTTGTGTGTGATCGCACAATGCATTCTGGGCTGAGGGCGCCATTTTAGAGTAGAATGTTTATAGCAGAGTTGTACGCGCATTTGTAACAAACACATAGACAAGCAAAGACATCGACCACAGAGACCAAGAGAAAGGCGTTGGATCATACAGAGACAAGGAAGACCTCCCAATTGTATGACATCTGTAAATGTGGCTTCATCATTGGCTGCAATAAAAGTAGGTAACATGTTAAGTTGTCCTATCATTTGTCATTATTACATACAAAAAACTCGCAATATGGAGTTATTTCAACATGTGAAAGAAACACTCGGGGAAGCCGGCACCCGTTTGACTATTCTGTTTGATGATAGCGGCGCATGGAGACAGGAGATTGCAATATTCCTTTCCATGTATACCATTGTTTTAGGAAGTCATTCAGAAAGATTCCATTCGAAAAAAAAAAAAGAGGAAAAACTCCTCATATAAATGCGGCTTATAAAATGTGCTTTGTGCTAACATTTCTTCCAAGACTTTTATATACCGGTATTCAGTCTATACCAGGGGTGCTCACACTTTTTCAGCATGCGAGCTACTTTTAAAATGACCGAGTCAAGATGATCTACCCACTACAAAAATGCAAAACATCTATTTATTTTCAAATGTATTGAGGATTATTTGTACGTACAATGTATGTTGATGTACCTTACATAACCAAATGAGCCAATATTGCAAAACACACATAATTAACAATTAACATTTTTTGTAATTACCTCCACATTACTCCACATTTCCCTTCTTTGGTACTGCGATGGTAGAATGGCATATGAGGCAAACGCACTTCGAAAAAGACATTGTGAAAAAAAAGTCCACCTCCCATTCCGTATGGAAGTGATATGTTTTTGCCTTTTTACTTGGTCCAGCTCCTTCACTCATTTTAGTGACCATAAACTTTAGCGAGGGCTTAAAATCTGACGCAATTCGCCGACTAGCTTAGCACTTTGCATCGCTGTTTACGCATGAGCGGTGACCTAAAGGTCAAAATTCAGGTGTCATCTGACTGGTTGTCCTGTAAGTCAATCAAGTAACGGGGATGGATGATAGGCTGACATCGTAAGTTCTGCTGCACTTAGAGACGTTGTTTGATTTGATTGGTCACCCGAAGGGCAACATTCAGTTGTCATCTGAATGGCTGCCCTGTATATCAATCAAGTGACGGCATTGATGCGAGGATGATATTTTTTTAATGTCACGCCGCGATCGACCAGCGATCGACCAGTACCACCTCCGCGATCGACCGGTAGATCGCGATCGACTTAATGAGCACCCCTGGTCTATACAGTCTTCCAGTGACAAGAAAATGCTTTTTTCCCCCTTTTAAATTATCATTTGTACAGGTATAAGTCAGAGTTGATGATCTAGAGTTGATGAACAAACGAAACATCAGCAAAAGTTAGCAGAACCTCCTCGTACGCAGTGTGAATGGAAGCTAGCAAGGTTAGCTTAGTTTAGCATGCTAGTGTGGTTGTGTGTGTGCGACTCGGGCACAATAAGTATATTTTCACCATGTTGAGTTTTACAGCTTTAATGTAAGAAGCGTTTTACAATGAATTTTTGACTAAAAAGTTACTGAATCGATTTATATTTACTGAAACGTATCGTCCTGAATAAAACAATATTGTCCTGGAATCGCATCGGCAACCACAAATCGGATTGTTACTAAAACCCTGCCATTTTTGGGAAGCCATATCCTGAAAGTGACTTGACTGTCACCTTGCAACCTCTCCAAAGTGTTTCATACGTCACTTTGGGGCTTGAGTTCAAGTCATGTAGAAAACTGTATAGGACACATTTGAACGTATATTACATGCTTGCATTATCAGACACGATTGCTATTTCATTTGGCTTTTAACGAACTTGATCAGCCTGCCTTCCATTCACAATGGAGTTCTTTTGTAAACCTCATATGATCAGTTGACACGTTGTATGCCATTACACACACTTAATTTGGCTCAATGAATACAAGACACTTGCATGCAAGATTAACTAGCAAACATTAGGGATGGTTCAATCAGGAGTTTATGCTGCCAATTCCAATACTGATCACATGGATTATCTGTACATTTTTTAATTTATTTATGAGTCAAGTGCTGCTGTATACGCGAGAAAGTTAGGACAATTCCAAGGTCCCATGACTGCCATGGGGTCCGAACAATAGTATAATAAAACGGGGGGGCGGGGTGTTGATGCCATTTTTCCTTTCCTTCCCACCAGTTTTGCTTCCAAAGTAATTGTGTACAATCCTGAGTCACATGTACAAGTCAAAATAAAATCCCATGGCAATCATTCAGTTATTTCTTTCTGTGGCAGCTAGTCAGTCACATTCACTGTAATTCATCTCACAGATTAAAAATACATCATCGATGCGGACATGCGTATTCATTACAGGGGACGCATACCTTAAGTCCAGCATAGAATAATACCACTCTTCTAAGAATGAGCTGTACAGTGCATTCATGCATTTACCACTATTTGTGGTGGCCCACCACTTACTAATTTGGACCACAAAAGATCAATTTTGTGCTATCTATTTTCCATATTTATGCACATTCATGGCTCCCATTTTTAAAACTTTAGCTTTGAAAGTGTGACTTTTCCTTCTAGTTTGTATGCTTGTTGCTATGCTATTCTGTGACGTTTTCCATGAGATCACTGCCAGTGTGAAGTTGAAGATTAACATTTGAAACATGAAAAGGTTTTGCCTGTGTGTGTGTGTGATGTTTTACTGATGTAAAAGTATTATCGTCTGAATAACAGCTGGAGTTGTGTTTAGTAAATAGCTATTGTGGCTAGAATAAATTATATTTGCCGACCAAACACCTTGGCAATCAGTGATTGTCCGAACCAATGTGCCCCTGCCAGAGCATGTTGGTATGTCGATATGTCGATTTATCCATTATCGTGGCAGGCCTAGGGGCACCATTTAATTGGATCTGTTTTAGCATCTATGGATTGACACTGTTGGAAAGAAACTAAAGTTTAAATATTTTTAGTACGAGTACTGCACGCATGCATGTGCCTTCTACTGGAAGTATTTCCTTTTTATTAGTTTACGTTGAAAAATGTGGAAAAGCTATTTGCAGTATCTGTACACTACACTGTCTTTATTTGAAATAGAAATGACTAATTCTTCAATGTGTACCCAAGTCACAGTATCCGTTCATTAATTAGACAGCAGTTTTTCCTGTTCTCTGTATCTTGGGTGTCATAATGCTTTGCACTAAAAGAAGAAAGCTTGGGGATTTTTGCAACTAGTACTTAAATTTTCTTCTTTCAATTTCTCTACAACATAATTTTGGAACATTACTAGCAGTGCCCTGATCAAACGACTATGGATCATGGGTTAATTGGATTTACATTATTTTCTATGGGAAAACTTGCCTTGGTTAGTGTCCGTTTTGGTTTCAGTCTAACATTCAGGAACAAATTAATGTTAACCAAGGAACCACTGTATTTGTATATTAGTTCACTTAAGACAATTTTATGCATAAAAACATGTAAAATGTGCTTATATGTGCATATTTAACTGATAATAGAAAACAGTAAAAGTTAATATATTTACTGCACTGTGTTTCCTATGGGGAAAATTGCATGGTTTTCATGACCTTTTGGAACACAAAACTGCAAATACTGGAATACTAGAAATACTACTGTGCTGTATAAGGTTCTAACCTCCCCTCCCAACCACCTAAAGGTTTGCAATAGATTACATGGTGTTGTATTTATTTATTATTTGTTTTATTAGTTATTCCTAAATATTTCCGCACTTCTTTTAGCTAAACACAACTTTTAGCTCTTTTTCCAACTGCATATTTATAATTTACATAGGGCCAATAAAAAATAAGCTGTGGTTCAAAAATGGCCCCGAGGGCTGCACTATGGATACCAGTGGTGTAACTGAAGGTAATAAAAGGCACCTGGGGCTGTAGTCAAGTGTGTCATCGTGAGCACAACAAATATTGTCATGAATTTGCATGGAACATATTAGGAATGATGAGAGGCAGCGCACGTGGTGTGCTAGCTATCTGCATGAACTTTGACGTTTGGCTAAGTTATACTTGTGGCATGATAGTCTTTCTGTCCATAGTTCGAGTCTACATTTGACAGTAAATGATGAGGATTCAGGGACAAAGCTAACATGAGCCTGCTCCGAGAGTGTTCCTGTCAATCATGTCGAAGTCGAGCTGGAAACTTTGCTACAACTCAAGAGTTGCGGCAAAATAGACATGTGTTCTTCCTGACGAGCTAGCTCGCTAGCAAGCGCTGTGTAGATGGACGGTACGGACATAAACAATACTCACATGGTACTCCATTCCTGGTATCTGAGGAGCCGCCTTGGTGCTGTAGTGTTGGACTGGAAGGCCCGCCAGCCTGCATGACAAAACTCGCTTTCCGAGCCGCGAGGCGAGCACGGAGGTTTGTTTCCATAAGCGAGACATGCACGCCATCATGGGGCGCTGAGTTGTCATCGGAAATTGCAACCAAATATGGTGACTCTTACAGGAAGATACAACCAAATATGGTGTTTAAGGGCGTTCCTTGATGGCTGAAGTCACTGCAGGCAGGCAAGACAGCGCTGAACTGAGAGCCAAAAGCTTTAAAAGATAAAAAATACAAATTAATGAAAACTCAACTACAAATGTATCATAACATTATTTGGGTGTCATTATAGTGTGGATTTAGGTTACATTTTAACCAAATCCAGCAATACCATTTTTTTACCTAAATCAGGCACCGGCCGCCAGATTTTTTCATCGGAGTGGCCAAGGAGAAACTATTAGTCATAGGCAATAAATTGTCTAGCTGGCCAAGTGGGGTGGCCGGGGAATGACCAATGGTGGCCTCCACACCACTAAAATCAGGTGTGTCCAAACCTTTTCAGCGAGGGCTGCATATGAAAAATGAAAGGACACAGAGGCCACTTTCATATATGCTAAAAGTTATAAATTAAATTAAATTAAAAAAAAAACAGCATCCCAGCTTTGTGACATTTGTGAAAAATCATATTAGTGTGAACGTTGTTCTTTAGAAGTAGTTCAACTTTCTTATATTTTGTCAATATTTTGACTCCTCATAACTCAGATTCTTCCCCCAAATTAGGTTTTGTTTTGTTTTTATTCATAGTATTCTTTTGTGTGTGTGTGTGTGTGTGTGTGTGTCCCGTCCAGCCATTGGGGCAGATAGTATTGTTGATCTAATTGCTCTTACATGCTAAACAGATTTGCTCTGTGTCAGGAAAGGTGTAAGCTGCAACTTCCCTGTACTATGAAATTTTATTTGCCGTTATTTGATGTTTTTGTTATGCGAATTACACAAATTTGGAATGGCCGGACCGGAGCAAGAAGAAACACAGACAAGAAGAAGAAGAGAAACTGGGGGGGGGGGGGGGGGGGGGGGGGGTCGGACAGTAGAGAGAGAGAGAGACAAAAACAGCAGCAACAACAACAAAACAAACAGGACTGCATCAGTTAAATGATGCCTAACGGTCACAATGGAGATGATATCACTTCACAGTCCAACTTACCAGTGGCAATAGTAACAATGAAGACATGAACCGTGATAGTAAACAGAATTACAGCGATACAGTTGCAGTAATTAAAATCTCACTCTCACATCATTACTACTGTAATAATAGCATACCAATAGCATAAAGACATCAAGGATAAGACGGTAGATTGTGTAGAGAAGCACCCATGTGCTCTGAGTGCGCATATGGAGGTGTGTACTTCTGTTGGCGTGCATATTCATATATGTGTGCGTAAGTGTGTTCATATGTGTGAATGCGTGTGTGTGAATGTGTAATTGTCACTGAGAATGACAAAAGGAGAGGGACTGCCTTCTACCACCCAGTAAACCCTGCCGCGCGCAGCCAGGTCAAGCTCTCACCGCCAGAGATCCACCAGCCCCGTGGGTGCGGGCAAATCCAGTGCCGACTCCCCAAGACCAGCTCCCAAGCATCCCCCTGAAAAGACCAGCAAGGGGCCTGGAGGAGCAATCCCAACCAGCAACAGGGCGCCAGCAGGCCGGAGGAGAGCCACACCCCCGAGACCGGCGGGAGACCATACCCCACTCGGGCAGAAGGGCATCGAGGGCCACACACCTGTGGGCACAAGGGCGCCCCCGCCACCCGGAAGGGAGCCCGCCCACGGCTGGAGGCGGAGCCCCCCCCCCCACACACACAGCCCCAGGAAGCGGAACCCGGCCAGCCCCAGGTAACCCCAGGCCCGACCGCCGACACAGGCCCGGACCCACTACCCCATGAAGGACCAAGCGGCAGAGATGGTACACCCAGCGCCAGACCCCCATAGAGCCCACCCCCCATGTATCTATATAGCTATACATGCACACACACACACACACACATATATATATATACACATATAACCATAATAAAACTAATAATTAATAAGTATTTAAAACAATAAATACATAAAAATAGCTCAGACACACACGCACAACCCATCCACTCAATACACACACACACAAGCACACACCGTGCATGTCCCTGTTCCCGTGGGGCGTCCGGGCGTTATAGGCTGGGGGACCCTGGTGTCCCAGATCCACAAGCAGGCCCCGAGCCCAGGGAGATACGGACCGCCAAGGGATAGCAGCCCAGCCCCCCCTCGGGCTGGCATCAGTAGGGGGTCCCACAAGCTTATTTAGTTTGTTTGGTTGGAATGAGCTATAAAAATAAGGGCTAGAAAATGGAGTAACTCTTGGCAGTTTTCATTTTTAAAAGTAGCTCTTATTCAAAAACAGGATGGAGATGTAAATACTGTACTGTACACCAATTATTTTTTTAGACAAAATTTAACATTAACCTAAAGGTTGTCCCTGATATCTGGACGCTTAGGCAAATATGCATATATTGTATAATTATTTGTAGAAATAATACAGGAAATAATCAAATTAATATACTATATATAATTGAAATAGATTCAGTATATAATAAATAATAAATGTATTATATACTTGAAATACATGTTAATATTAATAATAGTATTTATTTTTCATGTGTTAATCAATTATTAAACTTTGTTTGTACAATATACAACAATATAGATATTGTTTGTACAGTATACAGTGTAACCTAATTGCATGGTACTGAAAAATACAAACCCTGATCAAAAATAAAAACATTGCTAGGAGACGGACCACATTCACTGATACTACACAATGACATAATATGGGAACATGTTCAAGATTCCTCTTGTTTGTTATTAGCGTATGTTTTAATACAATATTTAGACCTCCGGGTCGCCAGAGGGCGTTGTTTGTCGGAGACGCTTGATTTGATGCCTTCATGTCCCGACTTTTAATCAGTCATTTTTATTTTAGATACAATACTGGATGGTAAGCGGTTGAAAATGATCACACCAAAGTTTTGTCTGCATATTTAGACATGAGTGTGCATTGTTACATTTTACATAATGGGTTTATTGTAAATTACCACTCACAACAACTGCTGTTAAAATACAGTCGGAAACATTTTTTCGATTCCGAGTGATCTTAAACGCACCCGAAGTCTCTGTGGTTGACTCGACACAGCAGCCATGCAGCGAGACAAAACAAATAACTCTGGCGGGGCTGAAAAGTAATTATACGTTGTTTTCACATTTTACTTAGATTTGCATTGTATTAAGTCATTACACATTTGGGCTTATTCCATGTGTTTATTGCTACCCAATAACTACCATAATGTCTTCTCTTTCAGGCCTGACCGGGAGGCTGCCATCATGTCCAAATACTACGATGGAGTCGAATTTCCATTTTGCGACGAGTTCTCCAAATATGAAAAACTAGCAAAAATTGGACAAGGGACATTTGGGTGAGTAAACTAACAATCAGTTGATAGCGTGTATATTTTAATTGTAGCTAGAACTGTTATCCGGTGTGGTGTGTTAATGTGACTCACTGTGCTAACTGGATGTTGACTCCAGCAACAAACAGCGTTTAGCTTTGTTTATAAGTGAGATGTAGCGGTGTCGCCAGATGGGAAATGACACAAGATCTTACCAGAAACTTTAGATGGTCATATTCTGAGGAAAATATGTCGTACATACCAGATATGGCGTTGCCGGGGGCCGCCTGCTACAGTAAATGATTGCCACAGAGAATGCCACTCGTAGTCGTATAGTTTATAATGATGCAGGTTTACCTTGAAATAAACTACAAAGCACTGTTGGAAAAACAATCCCCCTGGCAGAACAGCGCCCCCAGCTGTGTGGCGGAATATCACACGAACAGGAGGGAGGGAGACGAGACAGTGACAGTCGTTTCTAGATAATGCACAAATATCACAAAGTTGAGATGCATTTTTAAAATATATATAACTTAGCCTATACAAAATATCAAAGTGGTTCTTGTATCCTTTTTTCATTTTTAGTATTTAGCCAACCAATGCACGCAACCAAAGTTTGATATGACTAGTTTATGTCTTGTACAGTGCTTGTCAAGTAAACCATGAGTGAGCAATTCTGCTGGGGGACACCTTCTGCTCCACCATTGAAATGCACAGCATACAATACAATTTATCTTACATGAATGTGTTTTGAGATATTCTTTTGTCCTTCACAGGGAAGTGTTCAAAGCAAAGCACAGACAGACTGGGAAGAAGGTAGCGCTGAAGAAGGTTTTAATGGAAAATGAAAAGGAAGGGGTAAGATGTACTCAGTTTTCATTGAACTCTACTTCCTTTTACCCCCTTGTTGTGGTTTGCCCGCACTTTTTTGGAATTTTGCCCATCATCCATAATATTTATGTGAAACATGAACACATATTTCCTTCAGGATCGTGGAGGATGGGCAAAATTCCACAAAATGTGCAGCTTTCCTTTAAAGGCTGCAAGTAGGCCTCTCATGATAAAATAATTTTGCTGGATGGAAATTGTCCTACAACTTATTAATGTTATTGTCAACATTATTTTGAGACCTTTTTTCATTAATGTCATGATAATATATGGCATAATAATGCCAGCATGCCATAACAAATGAAATAAACTTGAATGCTGCAATAATATTTAACTTTGTAATTGGATTTGGAATGTTTTAAATAAATAGTTTTAAAATAAAATATTTTATATATATATATACGTATATATATATATATATATATATTAATAACTCGCCTTTGTTTGGTAAAAAAAAAAATTCATATCTTTAAAAAAAATTGAGAAGTTCAGGCATTTCAACTCTGGTCAGGGCCCTCACTGATTAAGAACCAGAATCAAAGCGATGAATTGGAGTCGGGACCAGTATCATTCAAATTCAAATGATGCCCATCCCTACATTTATGTATTTGCATTTAGATATGAATTGCATGCAGTAGTTAAAATGCTAACAGTTAACATGGTAACTCAGAGCAAGATAGCACTAAGTAGTAAGGATCGACCAATACATCGGCCAGCCGATATATCGGGCCGATATTTGCGTTCTTTACTTGAATCGGTATCGGCCGATACGTGCGTGGGTTCGCCGATGTATTTTTCCGCCGCATGATTTACAGACAGGCATCCGCCGGGCAGCTTTGTGTTGCCAGAGGACCCTGCAACACACGCAGTCGCGGTACCACTCCCCTACTGCAAGAGTGGTGAATCACAACAAGGGTACTTTTTCAACTTTTAATTAGCCTCTAATAGTTAAACTTAGTTGAAATATTGCCACCTGCTTTGAAATAGGAAACATGAACGCCAAGTGCATGCAATATACGTGCTTGAAAATATAGTTTAGTTTGTGGGTCTGAAAACCAGGAATGCTGCTGAATGCTTCATCCTTAAAAGTGCCTACCGTTGTAATTAGGGAGCTGTTGATGTAGTTGAAGGCTAATATGTACAGCTGTTACCATCACAGGTTTAATGTCAATGTTGGCAATTCAGTCCCATGGTGTTTGTAGGAGTTTCATTCAGCCAAGGCCGGGCTGAGGTTAAATGCGTGTCGTGTTGTGTGTGTGCGCTCATGCACACCCACACACAGAACGAATTGGAGCAGCCGTGTCTGCTATCAGAGGTCTTTAGCGTGCACAACACAAACTTTAATGATGAGAGATATGTTTTATGTATCGTACTAAATTGTGTCAGTCTGATGTATTTGCGTGTGTGGAGGCGGGAGGGTGGGGTGCGTCTCACTGCGGAGGAGCAGTCATCAGTTCGATGCTAGATAAAACTTAAATTATGACAAAAATGTTTTGCACATGGTTGAATATTTACTCCTTTAAAAGTTGATAATGCCGTTTAAATACTGTGTTCCGTGTTTAAATTTCAATAAATATTTGTTGAAACTTGAGACCTGTAATATTTGTTATCATTGACATTTTTTCATGTAAATTGAGGAAGCAAAAGCAGTATCGGCCACAAATATCGGCCCAAGCAAAATCGGCCATCCGCTAAGGGTGATGGAAAAAAATCGGTATCAGCATCTGCTCGAAAATAACCATATCGGTCGATCCCTACTAAGTAGTGCCAAGGAATTTCTATAGTATTCCTGCATCATGCCATGTATATATTTGCATCTAGACAGTCCCATAGCTAACATGCTAACAGTTAACATGCTCGCACCTAGCAAGGTAGCAATAATTTGGTAAATGCCAAGGCAACTTTTTCTTCCCTATAATCATGATTAGCCGTATAGTAAATGGATGGATGGATGGATAGTCTACATGTTAAGTAAGTAAGGGTGTGGGAAATAATCAATATTAATTGATTAATCGATATATTAATCGATGCGAGTGCATCACTGGGTATGGATGCAATTAACGGGTGAAATTGAGATTCATCGCGATGCGTTTGTGGGTATCGGTAAAATCCGATGCAAGCGCCGTTTTATTAATGTTCAACTTCACTCCATATGCTGTTCCCCAGGTGCAATGAATGCGCCATCATTATTTTGTGTTTTGTATTGAATACGGACGGAAGCTGTGAGGCACATACAACTACTAATAAAACAGCATGGACGTCCGCACGCAAGCAGCAGCAAGGAAGTTTCTATATTTAACCCACCCGCAACGTTTAAATGGAATGTTTGGAAACACTACGGGTTCTCAACGGCGGAAAGCTCGACAAAACGTCCGTCATTTGCAAAGAATACAACGGCAGCACGACAAATATGCAGACCCCCTTAAAAAGGGGACACCACAACACGGACAAGTCTACCGCCGCCTCCCTGTGTAGTTCCTAGTCGGACACCGGGGAAAAACCAAGCAAAACAGGTCAGAACAAGTGGATCTTCCAGTGCTTTCCAAATTGTCCAGGGAGCTATTTGTCCGTCTCTGCAACAAGTGCGCCCCCCTCCCGAACACTTTGCATCATGTTGAATTGCGTCATATCGCAAGAAATTGAAATCATATCAGATTGCATTGATTTGAACTAAATGATTATCGCATTGTATCGGGAAGAGGGTGAATCATATCGCATCGTATCGCCAGAAAATTCCATGTACCGCAGAAAATTCCATGTATCGTTAAAGTATCGTATTGCTGGCAGTGCATTGAGATGTGTATCGAATCGTCCTCAGTGCTAAGATTCACACCCCTAATTAACAGAAATGAATAATGCAGAATAGAAGTGATTGCCTTGAATGCACAATCTAAAACAGGGGTGCTCATTAAGTCGATCACGAGCTACCGGTCGATCGCGGAGGTGGTACTGGTCGATCGCTGGTCGATCGCGGCGTGACATTAAAAAAATATCATCCCAGCATCAATGCCGTCACTTGATTGATATACAGGGCAGCCATTCAGATGACAACTGAATGTTGCCCTTCGGGTGACCAATCAAATCAAACAACGTCTCTAAGTGCAGCAGAACTTACGATGTCAGCCTATCATCCATCCCCGTTACTTGATTGACATACAGGACAACCAGTCAGATGACACCTGAATTTTGACCTTTAGGTCACCGCTCATGCGTAAACAACGATGCAAAGTGCTAAGCTAGTCGGCGAATTGCGAGATTTTAAGCCCTCGCTAAAGTTTCTGGTCACTAAAATGAGTGAAGGACCAAGTAAAAAGGCAAAAACTGGACCAAGTAAAAAGGCAAAAAACATATCACTTCCATACGGATATGGAATATTATACGGATATTATGATACGGATATTATCCATGACTGATAAACATTTGGAAGTGTGCTTGAGGCTGGCTATCAGCAGCTACTGTCCGGACTATGCATCCCTGGCTGGTTCAATTCAGTGCAAGTCATCAAAGTAAACTCAGGTAATTACAAAAAATGTTAATAGTTAATTATGTGTGTTTTGCAATATTGGCTCATTTGGTTATGTAAGGTACATCAACATACATTGTACGTACAAATAATCCTCAATACATTTGAAACACATTACTTACATATACATTTGCGATTCACGTGTCAAATTTACTGTCTGTTGGTGTTTCAGTTCCCAATCACGGCTCTCAGAGAAATAAAGATCCTACAGCTGCTCAAGCATGAGAACGTGGTGAATCTGATTGAGATCTGCAGAACCAAAGGTTGGTTGCATTTCCATACAGTGGATCACCTGCACATTTGCAGTTCAGCATTCACCACCTCGCCAGTCCGTGGATGTTTCTGTGATCCAATAAAATAATTTATATTTTTTTTTTACACATTTTACTGATTATTTCTTACTTTTTTCCTCATTTCCAAGTCAGTAATAATTTACACATACATGATAATACAGGTCAAAATAATAATTAATAATATAAATAAATAATACAGGTACACCGTTCAAAAAAAGCCATAGTTTTTGTTCGTCTTTATGCATCACCGTTTTCCCTTAAGCATCTCCCTAAAGATTTCACACAGCGGTCCTTGAATGCACCACCTTTGTGTGTGGCTACTCTGTGACACCGATTCCATCTGTCCTTCAGTCATCTTACATTATAATTACAATAGTCTCAAACGTAAACGTCAAGCTAGCAGGAGAATTTGAAGGAGAGGAGTGAGCCGTGTGTCTAAAATAGAAATTATTTGTGGATTTTCAAAATTCCTTGGTCAGCATTATGTGTGAAGCAGGCATTGTGTTTATTTTGCAAACATCACAGTAATAATGACTTCAAATACAAATAATTTTACAAGATGCAATTATATCAGAGGATATGAAGATGTAGTTCTCAGGGTTTTCTTCTTTATCTCGGAGACCAAGCCTTATCCAACATCCATTCATTCAATAATGTAACAATTATAACGTCACATTTCCATTTCACCTGCCACTGACCGTTTGTAGGTTTACTTCATAGATAGAATAGATGGAATAAAAGATTCAAGTTCCAACAAGCTGTCGTATACATTTTGTCGTGGGTTTGGTTGATGTTTTTTGTCATCTCCTAATTCTTCCAGCCACTCAGTATAATCGATACAAAGGCAGCATCTACCTGGTGTTTGACTTCTGTGAGCATGACCTGGCTGGGCTGCTAAGCAACACAAATGTGAAGTTCACCCTGTCGGAAATCAAGAAGGTCATGCAAATGTTGCTCAATGGATTGTACTACATCCACAGGAACAAGGTAAGCAAAGCTCTCCGGATTTCCGCTTGTTGTTTATGCTGACTTTATGATTGCTTATGCTGCCAATGCATATGCAAATTGACAAACTATGTAGTGGAGAATATGAGGGATGTGGTCTGTTCTACACTACAATGTTGTCAACAAATGTAGCTAAAAGAGTGTCACCAAACGCAGCTTACTCTACCAGAGGGAATCCTAGAGTCCTCTGTAAAATTTCACAACGGTACCCTTGAACCAGCGTTTATCGGCATTATGCATAGCTCCACTGCTGTAGAAGTCCAAAGGGGGGTGGTGGTCATCTGGGTTCGGGACCCAAGTAGTTGCCAGCGCTCCTGGTCTCCATGTGTACACTGCATGTGCACCGCCGTCCTCACACGCACACACACAAAAACAAGCGTGGCTCCTGATTCACGGCCTTAACGGACTAAACAGTCAGACATCACCTAAATGCAAAACCTTTGGGTTTGTTACAATGCTAGCAAGGGCTAATCTGCTGCTAGCTCTAAAATAGACAATACATTTATTTCACCCACAGCTCGCCTCCGGGCAAGCCCACTCCATTGTGATTGGTCGCGCTCCTGAGGACTTCCGTACTACTGCCAAACCCCACTTTCTAATTTTGTCAGCATAGGAGTTTATTACGGCATCAAATAAAATCAAATAATCATGAAGATTTTTCCTGATTCAAGAATAACAATATGATGAGGACATCATCCATCCATCCATTTTCTGTGCCGCTTATCCTCACTAGGGTCGCGGGTATGCTGGAGCCTATGCCAGCTGACTTTGGGCGAGAGGCTGGGGTACACCTTGGACTGGTCGGCAGCCAATCACAGGGCACATATAAGACAGACAAGCTCACATTCATACCTATGGACAATTTGGAGTCACCAATTAACCTAGCATGTTTTTTTTTTTTTTTTGTCATTTTTGTCATATCAGCCATTGGGGCAGATAGTATTGTTGATCTAAATGCTCTTACATGCTAAACAGATTTGCTCTGTGTCAGGAAAGGTGGAAGCTACAACTTCCCTGTACTATGAAATTTTATTTGCCGTTATTTGATGTTTTTGTTATGCGCATTTGGAGCGACCGGACCGTAGCAAGAAGAAACACAGAAAAGAAGAGAAACTGGGGGCGGGGGGGCAGTAGAGAGAGCGAGAGAGAGAGACAAAAACAGCAGCAACAACAGTGACAAACAGGACTGCATCAGTTAAATGTCAATGATGGCTAACCTAGCATGTTTTTGGAATGTGGGAAGAAAACCCACATACAGGGAGAACATGCAAACTCCACACAGAGATGCCAATATGTCTTCCCGATCTCCTAACCGTGTGGCCTACGTGCTAACCACTTGTCCGCCGTGCAGCCTGAGGACAAATATGATGGTCCCTGAGATTTTCAAAGGCTGCAAACGCGTCACAGAAAATAACATTTACAGCCCTGGTCATTAAAGACACCCTGATAATTCATACATGACAACATTTAATATTTCAGTTTTATCATTTTTATTCAGTGAATTGAGCAGATGTGGTGGTGTGTTCCCAACATTCAGAGAGTCCAGAAATATCCATCTATCCATAGCACCTGTATTAATTACGGGTCAGCTGATATTGCCATGTTTAATTCTACCAAAGTTTCACATAATGAGGTTTCTGCATTTGAAAGTGAGCCCTGAGTGACGTTTGGGATGGCTCTGGAAGCTCTGTTTCTATAGCTCTGTTTCCCAAATAAGGAAGCCCGGCTAACTGTGATGTCACACTTATGATGTAGCTGCTCCATCGGAGTCCACAACTCAACCATTTATACTTCACAGCTTTTATAGCTAAACAGCACACAGAAGTGTTTCATTAACCTTGCTAATATGCATTCACAATGTAGTTTTGTCTTGTGTCAGATCCTTCACAGAGACATGAAGGCAGCCAACGTGCTCATCACCAGAGACGGCGTCCTAAAGCTGGCTGACTTTGGTTTGGCTCGCGCTTTCAGCCTGGCCAAAAACAGCCAGGGAAACCGCTACACCAATCGTGTGGTCACACTGTGGTACAGACCTCCTGAGCTGCTTCTGGGTCAGTAGTTAAAACAGGACACCGAAGTCCAATAGCACTCACACGCTACATTGCGTCCATGGTGATGTAGTACAGCACAGCTCATCAAAGTCAGAGCTAAAAGGGCATTTTTTTGTTGTTTGTGCGTGTGATCTAGGTGAGCGAGACTACGGACCCCCTATCGACTTGTGGGGCGCAGGCTGCATCATGGCTGAAATGTGGACAAGAAGCCCCATCATGCAAGGCAACACAGAGCAGCACCAGCTAACTCTCATTAGCCAGCTTTGTGGCTCCATCACTGCTGAGGTATGCACCATCCCTCATCATACAGAAGTGAAAATGGACAAATTGGACCCTGTTAGCCTCGTTCCCGCCTCTGTGTCATGTGACTTGTGTGTGAAATTGGGTGTTGTTGCTCTAACACTCATACTGCTCAGTGGAAGTTCACCATGGCAAAACAGAATCATTTTCTTCCCCCGAGCTAATTTCCAAAATTACAACTTTGTTTCTTGTAGTATGACTTCCCAAAAAATATATGCAATTAGTAATACTCATAATATATTCATTCATTCATTTTCTACCGCTTTTCCTCACGAGGGTCGCGGGGGTGCTGGAGCCTATCCCAGCTTTCTTCGGGCGTAAGGCAGGGTACACCCTAGACTGGTCGCCAGCCAATCACAGGGCACATATAGACAAACAACCATTCACACTCACATTCATACCTATGGACAATTTAGAGTCGCCAATTAACCTAGCATGTTTTTGGAATGTGGGAGGAAACCGGAGTACCCGGAGAAAACCCACGCATGCACGGGGAGAACATGCAAACTCCACACAGAGATGCCCGAGGGTGGGATTGAACCCTGGTCCCCTAGCTGTGAGGCCTGCGCGCTAACCCCTAGACCACCGTGCCGCCCACTAATAATATATTTAAAATAAAATTGCATTTTTCCTCACAAATCAGTCCTCCTTACGAATGTATCATTTCCCTAAAAATTGTGCCTTTTCTTCTCGTTAGTATGCAACGCTTCTCTCTTAATATTCTGACGTTCTACCAGCTGTAGCACAACTTTTCCATTTTTGCTGCTTTGTTCCAACTATTTCAGCTTTCTTTTTGTAAATGTTATTCTTGTCATGTTATGACTTTCATCCCATAACATTCAAACTTTTTTTTTTCTTTAATACACTCCTAATCACAATTTTTAGACCAGTTGAAAATTCGCAAGACATTTTGCAGTGTTGGATCTTGAGGAGGTTCTGAGTAGAGCTTCAAAATGCAAAAAGAAGACATGGGAGTTAGACCAAAAAAAATGTAATGCATACTAGCATTAAATTGAAAATCTGAGCATCATGACTTGACTTGTTGAATTGTAGATCAGTTTAAGATCACAGCCTTTAAAAGACAAAATCTTGGCAGAAATGTGTTCAATGTCACTTTTCTGTCAGGTATTCATACTGTCATCAAGGTTTCTCTCTTTGAATGTGGCCAGAGATTTGTGATCCTGTCTGGATTTCCTCTCCAGATATGGCCAGGTGTGGATAAAAAGTACGAGCTTTACCAGAAAATGGAGTTGCCCAAAGGCCAAAAGAGGAAAGTGAAGGATCGTCTCAAAGCTTACGTCAAAGATGCCTACGCTCTGGACTTGATCGACAAGCTGCTGGTCCTGGACCCCGCTCAGCGTACAGATAGTGATGACGCTCTCAACCATGACTTCTTCTGGTCTGATCCCATGCCATCAGACCTGAAGAGCATGTTGTCCACGCACAACACGTCCATGTTTGAATATCTGGCCCCTCCCAGGCGGAGAGGTCACATGCCCCAACAGCAGCCAAACCAGAACAGAAACCCCGCCACCACCAGTCAGACTGAGTTTGATCGAGTCTTTTAAGGAGGAGAGAATTTAGTAGAAATGAGTATGCCCTTGCTTTATACCTCCTTCTGTTTTTATATGGGGATCAAATACTTTGCTTGTGGATGAAAAAAATCCCAACTTGGACCTTGAACATTATAACTGAACTGTAGTATGTTGGGCATTTCGCTTTTTTTTCCCCCCTCACTTGTCTGTTTATAGACACACCATTTCTGGGATAAACCCACTCCACATTTTACACAGCCAAAATCCCTGACTAAGGTTGTTCCTGTCTAATTTGAATTAAAGCAACACCCAAGCAACCAAAACTGTGAAATATGTTTGAATGTACCCTTGACTACAAATATGTACACATACAGTATGTAGATCTTGGCGCCCATAAAATTGACTACTTTTGACACCTCCTAACCTTCCTAGCCTCCTAAACCGCCCCCTCTGATTTCAGATCAAAATTTGCAGTAAAAGTTGCTGCTGTAATTTTTAGATTATTGTAATTTTTAGAAAATTAAAGGAACACTTTTTTTTTTATTGGGCCTGGCATGAATTGAATTAAACCTGTCTGATAATTTTCTGGTTGGTGAGCAGCTGAGGGCCTCGTTAATCAATTTCAGCTGTATTGGTGTTCATGGAATTAACAACAGGTGCACTTCAGTGGCGACAATTAGAAAACCCTCAAAACAGGACTGGTTTTACATGTGGAGGCCATTTCAAGTTTCTCCCTCTTGATCTTTTTTGGCTGATTTTGGCTTGCATAGTCATCTCTACTGGCAGTCTGAGGCGATTCCTTAACCCTACAGAAGTTGCACAGGTTGTCCAACTTCTCCAGGATGGCACATCCACACGTGCTGCAGCAAGAAGGTTTAATGTGTGTCCCAACACAATCTCCAGAACATGGAGGAGATTTCAGGATTTCAGGACCGATACCTGCTCCTTTGTGCAAGGCGGAACAGGCTGAGCACTGCTCGTGCCCTACAGAATGACCTCCAGAGGACCACTGGTGTGAATGTGTCTACCCAAACACTCAGGAACAGACTTCATGAAGGTGGCCTGAGGGCCCGACGTCTTGTATAGTGGTCCCTGTGCTCACTGCCCAGCACCGTGGAGCTCGACTGGCATTTGCTCAAGAACACCAGAATTGGCAAGTCCGCCACTGGCGCCCTGTACTTTTCACAGACGAGAGCAGGTTCACCCGGAGCACCTGTGATAGACGTGAAAGAGTCTGGAGAAGACAAGGAGAACGTTATGCTGCCTGCAACGTCGTTCAACATGACAGGTTTGGTGGTGGGTCAGCGATGGTCTGGGGAGGCATATCCATGGAGGGATGCACAGACCTATACTGCCTAGGAAATGGTGCTCTGACTGCCATAAGGTATCGAGATGAAATCCTTGAACCCATTGTCAGACCCTACACTGGTGCAGTAGGTCCTGGTTTCCTCTTAATGCATGACAATGCCCGGCCTCACGTGGCAAGAGTATGCAGGCAGTACCTGGAGGATGAAGGAACTGAAACAATTGAATGGCCTTCATGATCCCCTGACTTAAACCCAATAGAACATCTCTGGGACATTATGCTTGGGTCCATTAGGTGCCGCCAGGTTGCTCCTCAGACTGTACAAGAGCTCAGGGATGCTCTCACACAGATATGGGAGGAAATGCCACAAGACATTATCTGTCGTCTCATTAGGAGCATGCCGCGACGTTGTCAAGCATGCATACAATCTCGTGGGAGCCACACAAGATACTGAAAAGCATTTTGAGTTACAGAAATTAAGTTTTGGAACAAATGGACTGGCCTGCCACATCTTCATTTCACTCTGATTTTATGGTGTCTACACAATTGAGCCCTCTGTAGGCTGAAAACTTTTATTTCCATTAAAAGACTTGGCATCCTTTTGTTCCTAAGACACTGCCCTGTCATTATTGTATAGATATCCAACTTCATATTGAGATCTGATGTATCTAATGTGTTTCTTTAAAGTGCTCCTTTAATTTTTGTGAGCAGTGTATATGAAACAATGAGTGAGGCAAAACAGTCAATCAATTTATTGCTAACAACCATCCGAATGGTGGTTGGGTTGTTCAACTGATTAAACATTTTAAGACCAGGCCTCCAAAAAGGACTCCGTAAGAGTAGCTGTACCACTCTTGGGTTTGGGTATGCTTGATGCCAGTGTTTTCTGGAGGCTAGGGGGAATGTTGCTCCAGGTAGTGAAGATGGCGTCACGGAGGGTATGATGTCCATTTTTGTAAATTTCCATCCATCCCCAAATGTTCTCAGTTTGGATGATCCAAAAGAGTTGAGGTTATTCATCTGGAATAACTCCTTTGTCAGGCAGGCATTGTGAACTGCAGTTGTGAAACCCAGTCATTACCACACAGATGCAGGCTCTCTGGCACATAGCCAGCTTCTGTTTGACACCCCTGCACAACAGAAGCTTCATTATTCCATAGCGGGACAAAGAAGCCCAGCTCATGACAATGCCGCCTCCACTGTGCTGTGTGGAAAACATGCCATGTGGAATCTCCTTGTCATGCCAGTGATGTTGGAAGCAATCAGGACCATCAACATTTTCTTTTCAGAGAAACCTTTTGTGGTATTGAAAAGACCTTTGAATGTTTTTTTCTTAACACCTTTCTCTCACAGAAACCCTCGGTTCCAAGCCTGCACTCAGCCATTTTATGCCTGAAAATTATTTGCTGAAATTACTTTAAAAATGCCATAATATATTCTATCACAAAGCTAATATTTATGTTAATACCCACCTTGCCGCCGGTGCCCACACTGGTACATGAGTCAATGTTTGGGGATGGTTGGAAAAGGCTGTTGGCCCAAATTGGCATCTACAGTTCCGTAAAGATGAGCCCAGGGCAGCTGTGTAACCACATACCAATGGATGGTGGGGAGTCAATGAATAATGGGTTCATTTCATTGCCTTGGAAATCACAATATAAACTCTATTTACAGTTCATGAATATATATGAAATTGAGTGAAGCAATGTATAATGTGGTGAGGGAGAACCTAACTTATGAAATATCCACCATGGTTTTCATAAAAGAATGAAACATTTTTGTGCGATTATAAGTACAAGAAACAAGAGTATATGCAGAACACTGTATGCACCAATTTCACGTCTCTATTTTATTTGGAGAGCTGGTGCTTGCAGAGTACATGTACCACTACTCGTACAGGACATGGAAAAAACAGGAAGAAGAAAGTTGAATTTTATTGGAAACAAGGCAAACAAATTAGGAAGTATCCATGGTTTGTACACTCTCCTCCATCACATCCAAGGTCAGTGGGGTCACCTGCTTGGTCAACACATCCGTGGTTCCTCGTTTGTACGTGTAGTTCCCACTTCTATTCACACAAAAGACATGTAGCCGTATTAGCATAACAGCACAATATTCATCATGCCAGTTCAGAAGCAGAAAAAAAAACAGAAAAAACTGTTCCATTTGTTTCTAGTAGATGTTTTGAGTGGCTAACTTGGCAATGCTGACTTGAATGCTTGAATGCTGCAACATCGTCTTACTCTCTGGCGGACCAGGTGTTACAATGCAATCTACTGTATGGATTTCTAATCACAAGCTACACAGACAGTCCCATTAGAATGTGTTTGTGAGTAAGGGAGGGCCAGCAGGTAATGCTACATGTATCACCGTGTCCATCACAACATGGGAAAGTCTGGTGTGTTTAAATAACATCCCTTTCTTTGCTCATCCTATCAGAACGCAGTATAGATACATTGACAGGCTTGTGCTGTGTCGGCTATTTCAAACTGAAAATGCACATTTCCTCAACTTCAGTGTAGTGCTCTTACTGTTGAGATGGAAAGGTGACTAGCGCTTTGGCTTTTTTCATTTATTTTGTATTTGGTGTTAAATGACTATTTTATGTCCTTATCTGCTGTGTATAAGTGACACTGCAGGATATGAAGCCCAATTCGACGTCAGACAGCAAGAATGAAGCAGGAAGAAAAGCACTTGTTCTGACCTGATACCCTTCTTGTTGGCCTGATCATGGGGCCGGATGTAGTCCACTTTGTCCTTGGTGATAACACATAGATCTATGTTGCTCCCAGAACCCAGATCATTGAAGATGCCTGCAGCGATGGCGTCCCGCACAAGCTTCTTGGCGTCCTCCTCCTTCCACAAAACACATGAAACAATCATGCACATATCTTATTTAACTGGCATGAATCAACATTTACTTTCTTTTGATGACTGACCTCCATATCGGGCTTGTATCGGTCTTCAAACACGGCCATGGCAGCCAGGGATCCAGACCCTTATCAAATGAAAGCAGCGTCTTTATTGCTTCTTCCAGAACACACAAGCAATATCCTTCTCTCGCAAATTCACTTGACTCAAAAGAAAATTTTATTTCAGTGGTAACATACGTTATGTATGTAACTCGTATGTCCACGTTTACTGAGTGAAGGCATACTAGTATAGACATAGTATGTCCGATATTTTTCCTTTCCCGGCGTGACCGAGCGGCTTGTCCTGCACAGCACAGCATCATAGTGTGTCTGGCATTAGTGTGCAAGACAAGAGCGCACTGTTTCTGGCTGACAAAAACAGTCCGTGTGAAATGCTGTTGACAGATTAAAATATGTTTCTCTTGCTGGGAATCACCAACTCCAAACTCTTCTGTGTGAGCTTGCCTCATAGAAAGATTTCCTGGGAGCCAGAGCAAACCACAAACAGAGTGATGTAGAGCTGTGGGGAGGGAAGTGCTAAAGCGTATCTGGCCTACAGCGCATACCCATATAAGGAAGCCCGGCTCCAATAGCCCGTGTTAGAAAAAGTTCTCTGAAACCGGGCATTCCGAGCCATCACAAACTTCTTTAGGGCTCACATCCAAATACGCAATCATTATCTTAGTCATCGTTTAACACGAGAATACAACATTCTAACTACATTTATATTTCACAAAAGTGGAGAAAGCATAACAGGTCCCATTTAATCAGCAGCTAGTCAAAGAAAAAAAAAGCTTTTGATTGAAGGGCGCTGTGTAACAGTTAGATGTTTAGCGCTGCTTTTCATTTGTATTTAGCAGTTCTTTGAAGCAAATGAGCAAACATATTGGAACTGACCCATGGTGACATAAGGAAGCTTGTCAGTGGAGCCATGCGGGTAGATGCTGTAAAGATGAGGACCGTTACAGTCCACTCCACCAAGGACGAGAGCAGCCCCGATGTAACCTTGATACCTGAATACAAACAACAACTTAGCAAAAACATTTTCAAATAAATACAGCTGTCATCATTAGTGGTAAAATGGTAGGCCAGGGTCATGGTTTGGTATGTCACTCCCGTTTCATTTTGGGTAAAACACAGGAACGAAATACAGAACATAAAAGTCCTAAGCTCTGGTGTAAACAGCTTTAATTACTTTTCCATTCTCATTGCAAACTGTCATTAATAAGGAGAAAATTATCTATGATAGTTTACAAGGCTTCTTTTAGTAAAGTGCAAGGATCTACATAGGTGCAACAGCGAATTAATTTAATTAAAGAGTGTGAATTAATATTACATTTTGAGTAAGCTCCATCTTATTGGTTCAAATGTAGTATTAATACGTCTATTTTGTAGTCCGCTTTCCTGCTTTCACACTGCTTTCATCTTATTCACGTTTTTATGATGCTTTGATATTTTATCTGGTTTCAAATCTCTGCTTGGACATCTCTGAATGTATGTAAGTGTACATTTTCTCTGTGTGTGCATGGGTTTTCTCCGGGTACTCTGGTTTCCTCCTAAGTATCAATCAATGTTGATACCAAAAGTTGAGTTTGTTATATTTTGCAATATTTGGGAGTATGGAGTGTACCTGAAGAGCATTTGCTTAAACATGCGGTTGGCGGTGGCCACACGCGGCAGTCTGCCTGTGGAAAGGGCATGCAGCTCCAGATTGGAGGAGATCATCTGTGTGGTCATTTCTGTGTCTGCAGCGGTTCCGGCTCCACAACAACTACACAACACACACACACACACACACAGGAAATAGTCATTGGTGACAAAGCCCATTTGCAAAACTAATCTCAATAATCTCTCTCATTTAACTATTTCATTCATTGCCCGTTTTAAAATTATTGAAGAATGCTTTGTCAAGCACATCACTTACTAAATGTTCGGGGAGATGTAGTGTATCTTGGAGCAGTTCTTGTCAGCCACTATCATATCCTCAGTGGCTCTGGTGTCTGCGCCAAGGACGATCCCGCCCTTAGTACGGAACCGTTACAAAACAATGTTTACATTCAGTAATGCATTACTGTCATAAATGGGTAACTACCGTATGCACCCGAATGTGACTCTAAAAATCAGATAACAGAGCCTCTGCAAAATAAGTTGTCATAACTGCATCTGACGTGTTTCTTCAAAAATGTTATATTGACCTTTTTATGTTTTCACTCCATTATTGAATTTTTTGAGTGCATACATATGTTGTAACCTAAAAGTAATAAACTGTGGAAAACGGCAAGAAAGTTAAGCCAAGTTGGAGTGTACCAGGAAAACCTTGTTTAGCTCTCTACTGGACTGACTGTTGTCAGGCTGCTTGCACATAGCCGATGCAGTGTGGGAATGTTGTGAAATACATAGAATTACACACCCACCCAGTACATTAGCCCACTTATTAAAAACAATAAATATTCTTATCTTTCAGATCTTATTTACACGGCAGCATGTCATTTCTGTCTCTGCATGCTCACGATTACAATTTATTACAGTTTGCCTTATGTATGGTATGAGGCTTTACAGCCTTAAAAATATATAACTGCTGTAAAAAAAGTACCTTGCAGATTTCACTTATTGTGGATTTCACTTATTTTGGGGAACCTCACCCTCATGATAAAGAAAAGAACACTGTAGTCTTAAAACTTTACTCTTTACATTCACAAATACATTCAACAATGTAATAAAGACACATCTTTGAATTAATGTGGTAAATGCGAACCACCACAGTGCACTTGGAAATAAATGACACCACATGAAAAGAGACTCACAATTGTGTATTCTATATGGATATTTAAACATAATATAGAATAATATGATAGCGCCCTATTAAATCTGTTTATTTTATTCCAAATTCTGTTTTTATTCATTCTATTTTTACACATATACGGCTAAGACGGGCTGCGTTAAAAAATAAATATGCTTCTTGTATTTTCTCACTCAGAACCTGCACTCTCACCGGGCATTGTAATACGCTCCATACAAGATTCCAGATATAAAACATTGTCATTTTGCTTAGAGAATTGCTCACTCACCTTAAACACCACACCGCAGATAGTAGTTCCAGTTTTACGAGCCGCTGGTATATTACAGCCCAATTCCTGTGCTTTGTAGTCAAGAAATGCATTTCTGCAAAGGCAAAAGCACAAGAGCAAATGTGAACTAGAGTGACATACTTCTATCCCTTAACCCTCATCTTACCCCTAGGCTTTGCTCAATCACAAGAATCAAGGTGTCCCAATTCTCCTTCAAATTGAGGGGTATCGGTTAAGCGCTACAGGGTGTACAGCCCTCAAAACCTAGTGTGGTCGGGACCAGACTTGAAATTAAAGGGGAGGAGGAGCTCCGACATCTGCGATGAGATGGCAGAGTGCAGACCGAAAGACGAATATAAATGTAAGTAATTACGCATAATTATTGATTTTCACAGTAACGTCACTCATGTTTTATTATCTATAAAATCGTTTGCCACTCCATGTAACTTTTCGCCATGTTTTTAATTAAAAACACGTCAGTTGTCGCTTCTTCTAACTAGCTGGCTAACCCCAATATGTAACTTCACTGCATTGTATTTGATATACTGCATAAATACACACTTAAATAGTGATCACATTAGCCTGTTAATTGTAAGTTACATTGTAAAATCACACACTAGCTTGCTGGTGAGTGGAATCTACATTACTGAACTCCACTGTGACATTTGCGTTCTACCAGTCATGGCAAGGTGCACTGTAGGTGGACACATGCTCCAAGCAGCCCCGGCGCTGCCACAGAGCTCTGGAGCTCCAGAATATGTATGGAGCAGGGAGAGTCACCCACTGTGGCCGGCCGGGCACAGTGCCCATCTAATTACTCATGGAACGCACTACATCATAGTGAGATCTCTTTGCTGTGAATCATAGCTACCCTAGTCCACCAACAATTCTCATGGTCTTCTTTCTCTTTTGGCTTTTCCCTTCAGTGTCGACACAGCAAATGAATCTCCTCCATCCAACCCTGCCTTCTGCATCTGTCTCTGTAGCTAAAATCCCTTTATGGAAAAGCAAAATGAAAAAAAAATGCCATTCTGGACATTCTTGCAAAAGAATCTTAAAGAGAATATCAATCACAGAAGGAGAGCAAGGCCAAAACGGGAAGATTTTTAATAGTTAATACGGTTTATACCTTTGTTAATGTTCATAAAGTTTGTAATATTGTTTGTATTTCATATGTAGATATTTGTTTATATTTTTCCATGAATGTTGTTACAGTGTTGGTTTGTAAGCTGTTTATTACAGAGGGCTGTTGTGTCCAGTTTGTAAAAATGTGTGCCTTTAATTAAAAAATAAGGTATTCTGAGGTAGGCATTATATCATTAAAATAAAGTGGAACTCTAGTCACCTTACTTTCTGGTAGGAAACATGTATTATGAACCGTTTCATTATCTCATATGCCTGCGTCACAGTCAGCGAGCGGTGAAGGGTGACGATAATGTTGTTGCATTTAGTGGGACAAAGTCACTGGCGGTAGTTGACGCCACGGCTTCCGTACGACCAGCGTGGTTTAATACTCACACGCATACCAATGCTTTATTGTTAGCAAAAATCTAGTCTGCCGTTAAAAACGCTCATTGTTGTTTGGCAACAATGCTAATTGCTAGCGGAAGAGCTGAGTCACTGCATTGATAGGCAGCAAAGGCATAAAAACAAGGCAAAAGTTAAGCCATAAATGACTGAAAGACAATAATTCATGAAAAAAGATGTCAATTTTCTACCGATAGTCTTTACCTTTTACAGTTGTCAAAACTGAAACCGCCGAGAGTTGGACGACTCGCAGTCAGCGTAGCCATCTTCGTGGTGATGATGATGACGAATGTTCGTCTTCCTCTTCAATTGGCGGATAGCAACGTTTGGGTAACGCCACCTTCTGGTGAGGAGTATACTTGCATGTACGTATGCGCAAACGTTTTGTTCACAAAGCCTCGCCCTTTAAGAAGAATGGCATTGTGGGTCGTCTGCGTGCTGTAGTTCTGTAGCTGTATCCCAGGTTGTGTTTGAATTCTGGGTCTGCATCATTCAAAGCACCCAGCCAATGCGGTCGACGAAGGCTGGGTCCTCATGAGAGTCCGCTATCTGTGGCGAAACATGACTGTCTGGTCTTCGGGACACTTCCGCTACTCTCCCGCTTCTTTTTTCTTTGCTGTCGAGTCCCCGGAGAAAAAAGTGGGCGAGACCTGAATAATAGCACCGATATTGTTTTATATTTATTTTGGGATTACGTGTTGCTGGAAAAAGCCCTGCGTCTGCAGATTTATCTCCAACACAGAAAGAAACCTTGTATTTTTAACTATAACATCAACTATTTTATTACGTCTAACTTTGTTGTAAACTTAAAAAAAAATATATAGAGATTTTAGCATTAAGATGTTGTTTGGGTATCTAAGTTATGCTTCGTTTATAGAGGATTTACTTTGTAAATGATTACTTTATTAGTTTGTGTTTATATAAAAGTCTTAGTAGCATATTGCCACAATCAGCTTTGCAAACTTACTTGATAGATAGATAGACTCCCTTTATTGTCATTGCACAAAAACACAGTAGTGAAATTGCCAACGAAATGTCGTTGCCTGGCTCCCATATAATAACAGACACAAAAGAAGATAAGTAATAATAAATAATAATAATAATAATAATAATGTGGAGAATAAATAGATATAAATGTGCTGGTGTGCCTTAAATTTAAAAAGAAGGTATTCTGAGGTAGCCACATGGACACAAGATGATGTCCCAGGAAGACACAAGTCATCATAGTCGTTGCTGGAGTCCATACAGCAACACCAAACTCCTACCCAACAAATGCACGTATACTGTCAATAGAAAGTTGGTGGTAGAAATGTATGCATATTTCTACTTGTAGGAGGGTTGTAATTATACTTTGTGGATTTATTGTTGACTTAGTGCTCGGGTAGTTGAGATAATGAGGGTTCATGTTCATTCCACATGGGTTCTCTTTGGGATGTCTGGGACCAAATACACATTGTGGAATACTCAGTGGGTGTCTGCATTATTTGAAGATTGGTTTTGGAGGCCTTTAACCCCCCCCAAAAAAAGATTGGGCAAAGAGGAATGGCCGAAGATCCCTCTTTCTGTATTCCCCATCTTGTGAAAGATTATAGGAGGGGATTAGGTGCTGTTTTGTTGTCAAAAAGGGGGTTGTACAATGTATTAACATCAGTTAGCATTATCATATGGTGTGTGAGCCATATGGGATTTCTTTTATTTTTTTTTAAAATGCAATTGGCCAGGAGATGCGG
The DNA here is from genome assembly GCF_030265055.1 of Doryrhamphus excisus. Taxonomy (NCBI): domain Eukaryota; kingdom Metazoa; phylum Chordata; class Actinopteri; order Syngnathiformes; family Syngnathidae; genus Doryrhamphus; species Doryrhamphus excisus. The sequence continues at coordinate 17,888,994 of NC_080467.1, forward strand.
AAGACCTGGGCAAGACCTGGGTTTGAATCTCCACTTGGGCATCTCTGTATGGAGTTTGCATGTTCTCCCCGTGCGTGGGTTTTCTCCGGGTACTCCGGTTTCCTCCCCAAAACATGCATGTTAGGATAACTAGTGACTGCAAATTGTCCATAGGTATGTATGTGAATGATTGTCTATATTTGCTGTGCGATGGCTTGCGACCCTTTGACAGCTGGGATAGGCTCCAGCATATCCGTGACCCTAGTGAGGATAAGCGGCATAGAAAATAGATGGATGGATTTCACTTAATCACTTAAAATGCGTGTCGCCTCTTTACCACATCTCCAAAAAGTGCGTACGCCAAATGGGTGGTGTACCGCTGCGCACACTTTCATGTCAAGTTATGTTTTTATATGTACCATACTTGTCTTGGAAAATGCTGTACGCTTTTCAGGACAGTTTTGTGCGTACGCAAGCTTTATAAGTATGGCCTCAGAGGGTCCTGCTGAGTACATAAGCGATCTGTCATTAGATAAAGAACAGTACCATCCTTCGTCATTGTTGGGGGAAAAAAATTGCCTGAAATAGAGACAGAACTTGAGCAGATTTATTATTACCTTTGCAAAGCAAATGGGTCAGACAACAACCAGTATGCATGGCGGTCTGTTGGTGATTGGCCGAGAAAACTTTTTCACTCCACAGCATGCAAATGAATTTACATTGAGAAAGAAAGGACATATCATTTGGTGCCACTATGGCATCAAAAGGTAATACTTGGGCGTAAACTGATGTTTTCAGTACTGGCACTTACTGGGGACATTAAGGGGACAGCCTCAGAGAGACTGATTAAACAATGGTATCCTGGTTGATGTATTTACATGAAGAGACACCCTGTACTGAAATCTAACACTCATGGAGTATACAGGCACAAATAATGTGACTTAAGTTAGATCTGTAAATTCAAAATCTTGCCATCACAATCATCATCCTGTTTTTCTTTTGACTCCTCCAACAGCAGCTTCAGGCGACTCAGGTGATGCAAAGCCCTAGGAATGGATATTTTATTACTTTTGAGAATAGTTACAGTGTAACATCAGCTCCAGAAATTAATGGCAAAAACACAAGTAACATTTAGAATTATGTTCTGCTTCATCAATGTAACTGTGTGGTATTGCATGTCGGCCTGATATTATAGTATATATTATATTCATCTTTGGTGACTTTTTCCCATTCTTTTCCTTTAGCTGTTGCTACTCTCCGTCCTTCCAAGTTTGTGCACTTCATCACCTCTTGTATTGATAGTGATAGCGATAAAGAGTTCCCATGCATCTTTTGGTGAGACAGTGGGGCTAAGCCCTTGTGCAGGCCCTGACCGACTTCTGAGGATATTGTGGCTCTCTGTTATGCCCTGGGTGGGAGGTAACTTGCTCCATTAAGAGTTCTTCCGACTCATTCTGTCGAACATCATTTGGACACTTTCTTCATCAGAGGAATCTTCTGAGTCAGATTGATCCTGTTCAGTTGGATTTCCAGGTGGACGACTGCCACTGCCACTTGGACAAAAGTCTGGGTTATCAGACATTTCAGACTCAGGGTCCAACCCCGTTACTGCCTCTCCATCATCCAGCATATGTAGGACCATTTCAGCTGTGTATCTAGCAGCCAAGGCATGGATGAGGAAACACAATGTTTTCAATAGATCAATATGTAGCCATACATAATTTTGTGAACCTCTGCCTGACTTGTTCATTCATTGTTCATACAGTATCCCAATGCTATAGTATTCCAGATTGACAGTATCTCTGACAGGTGTAATACCTATACTGCATATTATATTTTACGAAAACTGTGCTAGTGTTAGCTATTTATAAAGTGTGCCCAACAATACATATAGTAATGTTAGCCAGCTTGTGTCAGCTCGTTACAAAGTAGGCTAATTTGTTGATAAATAATACTAGCACTATCATGAAGGACACACACACAATATCATATGAAGATAATACTTACATGTATTAGCACTTGATGTGTAAAATAATCTTCCTGAGGGGTGACACGTCTGATATAGTCTGTGTGGTCTACAGTTAATTTATTCCTGACAGCCAAAGTTGATGAGAATCAAAGGTTCCTATTGGATTCCATAGAAAATGCATGCGGGTCATTTTTGACGCACTCAAGGTAAAATTTGAATGGCATTATATCAAAAACATGTTTTTTGAGGAATACCTGGAATATGAAATGATAACAATTTTTCATTACAAAGACATTTCAAGAAAACAACCCGACCGGTTCGAGTGGTTAGCGCGCAGACCTCACAGCTAGGAGACCAGGGTTCAATTCCACCCTCGGCCATCCCTGTGTGGAGTTTGCATGTTCTCCCCGTGCATGCGTGGGTTTTCTCCGGGTACTCCGGTTTCCTCCCACATTCCAAAAACATGCTAGGTTAATTGGCCACTCCAAATTGTCCACAGGTATGAATGTGAGTGTGAATGGTTGTTTGTCTATATGTGCCCTGTGATTGGCTGGCGACAAGTCAAGGGTGTACCCCGCCTCTCGCCCCAAGACCATGGTACCCCCGCGACCCTCGTGAGGAAGCGGTAGAAATGAATGAATGAATGAACCCGACTGGGTCATTTTTGACCCACTTATGCATCTAAGGGTTAATGTAAAACTACAATTATTTCAATATTTAATTCATAATTATCTATTCATTTAATTATTAGCAACTTCATGAATTAATTAATCTGTCACAACTACCTATCGTCTGTGGGCACGATTAATACAAATCTGTTCCAATCATTGCTGGTCTGATGCTCTCAATTCATTCATTCATTTTCTACCGCTTATCCTCACGAGGGTCGCGGGGGGTGCTGGAGCTGTCTTCGGGCAAGAGGCACACCCCGGACTGGTCGCCAGCCAATCACAGGGCACATATAGACAAACAACCATTCACACTCACATTCATACCTATGGACAATTTGGAGTCAGCAATCAACCTAGCATGTTTTTGGAATGTGGGAGGAAACCGGAGTACCCGAAGAAAACCCACGCATGCACGGGGAGAACATGCAAACTCCACACAGAGATGGCCGAGGGTGGAATTGAACCCTGGTCTCCTAGCTGTGAGGTCTGTGCGATAACCGCTCCCCCGCCGTGCAGCCCTAGGGATATTTTAAATCTTGAAAATCTAAAGTATGTGGAAGTGGGATCTACTGACCCAGAGCACACAGAAGTAAAGAAATAAGCATTTATTGAAGTTGTTGAAATTATTTCTGCACTTTATGACCAATATATTGAACAAAGAGTGGCTGAAAATTTAGAGGCAGTACCCTTGCACTTCTCCACCACTGATATGAATGATATGCGTGTGATGGACAGTTTATGTTACCAATGTCTACTTGTTGCACATTGAGCGTATATGAGTTAACTATGGACCAAATATAATTAATCGCAATGAAATATTTTAATCAATTGACAGCTCTACTTTTTATATTGAGATTTTAATCTCAACATCAGTACAACTTTTTCCACAACAATTTCCCTCAAATTACTACTTTATTCATCGATTTATTTTTCATATTGCAACTTCATATAAAATGTTTTGAATATTTCAACTTTTTGCTGCTAAAATTAGAATTCATCATACTATTACAATATTATTCTCAAAAAAATTACAGCTTCTTCCGGTGAAGTTATAACTTTTTTCTTTTAATATTTTGACTTTATTCATGTTACTGCTGATTTTCCCACTTTTTCAGTTGGTCTTTATTTAGTTTATTTGTTAAATTATATTGGGTTAGACAGTTGATGTACACATTTGAGCACTGCTCAGGAAGAATTCCATTAGTGAAAATGATGGTTAATGTTCATTTGCAGGGAAGCTGCGCAGATTGGTCAAAGTTACGAGGTTGCGCGGAATTGGTCAAATTTGCCAGCATTGGCCCAATCGCAAAATCCTGAAGGGTCTGTACAATGTAAAAGTTTTACTTCCTTACATTTATAGGGATGAATAATCCTCGATTTAATTGAGTTTTCTAATCATTCCCATACATATTCACTTACCTTTGTAGTGACAGCCCACCAGATAAACTCTGCTCTGCTTCACGGTCAGACCTCTGTGACACAAATACACAGTAGAATAGAGATCAGTATTCATATTTTCCCCTTGAATATTGTCGCTTATGGTCTTCAAAAAAGAGGCCCTGCATGCGAATTTTCAACCCACTGCTGCAATGGCTATATTCGGCGTTGTAGATGAGAATTACTCTACAATTAAGAGAAGTCACAATATATTGGTCACAGAGCGCAGCCTTGGCAGAGGCCACCATTCAAAGGGAACGGGCTTGACGTCTGCTGGAAACGCGAATCAGGCTCCTGATCCCACTGTAGTGTCATGCCATCAACCCTGTACTGCTGAAGTACCCCCCATAGGACACTGAAGGACATGGTCGAGTGCCTTTTCCAAGTTCACACAGCACACTTTGCAAGGGTATAGAGTTTGTCCAGTGTTCCGCAACCAGGACAAAAAATACATTGCATCTCCTGCAGCTGAGATTTAACTAATGATCATACCCTTCCTTCCACCACTTTGGAATAAACTTAGTTTTTTCCACTGTTGCAACAGGGACAATATAATGTATTAGCAATATGATAGGTTTCTTTTCCCTTCATGAGGAGCGCAACAGTAGCACGGCACACCTTTCTCATATTGAAGTTTGTGCCAAGTTTATAGGTGGTGAAAATTATTTATATATTATATATTATTTAATTTTCATTCATTCATTCATTCATTTTCTACCGCTTTTCCTCACGAGGGTCGCGGGGGATGCTGGAGCCTATCCCAGCTGTCTTCGGGCGAGAGGCAGTGTACACCCTGGACTGGTCGCCAGCCAATCACAGGGCATTTCTTGAAATATATTTACTCAACATATCTACTGTGCATGGATTGGTCTACAAAATGTAAAAATTCTAATTGGCTCATCCATCCTTTGATTTTTCAACATGCAGCCCGAAATGGAAAAAATGTTTGGACACCCTGGGTTAAGAGTCTTTTTTTCCCTCCAATAAGCTTTTTCAAGCTGAATAAAGGCTCCTCTATGAAAATTTAATAAATGACATACCTTTGGAGCTTCCTCACCCTGCAACAAGTCACTGGAGACTGAAGCAGCTGCTGGGTGCTGATGTTGAAGTGCTGCCTCCACAGCCTGCAGTCTGAACATCATCTGTTTAAGTGCCTCCAATCCACCAGGCTGCTCACTGAGGATGCTGCTACCATGGTGATTGCCACCATGACTCTAGAGGAGACAGTCGGCAATAAATATAATGTGCCATGAGACAAGATTTTGGCCACAGCAGCAAAATAAAGAACATGGCCATTCTGTCCATTCACATGTCTAATGCCGGGGACTTCAAAGGATTACTTCAAAATGCCACATCAAAAGACCCAAACCTGCTATATACATACATACGTACATGAATAGTCTACAATTTCTCACAAGTTTTCAAAGTTTAACACTGCAGGACATTTCCAAGATGCTTCTCCAAAGAGATGGTCTTTGTCGCCATCTGGTGGTGGCCAAAGTCCAGACCCAGCCATGTGTTTTCACTGCCATTTTCTGTCAAATTGTACCTCTCACACTGACACAAACATGCTTTTTTGATTACAGTGTCAGCTTAAAATAAGATTTGTTTATTTATGATACTGGTTTGGAAATAAAAAAGCCAATTTAGGTACATTCAGAAACGATTAGTATTAAAGATTTGCCTCAATGCACCTTTCCTTCATGAAAATACCTTAGGGGCCATCCATAATTTTCAACATTTTCACAAGAGTACAAAGAGTACTCTTTTGAGCAACCCCCCCCCCCCCCCCCCAAAAAAAAAAGAGTACAATCCCAAATGAAAAATGTTGATAGGTCCATGACCAACTGACCCAATACAGCCAGGAAATTGAACATGTCCAATAGTGTTCTCTGGCTGTATTTTGGGACTCTGGTCAATCAGTCACTGCCCATCAACATTGTATTGAACACAAACAAGATAAAAAATTATATCAAATGCCTCTTTTTTTGTATTTTTCTTTCAAGAAAATACAAATGTATTACAAATTTGGTCTTTTTTTATTGTTCTTTCTATCAAATGATACATGTAGCAAAGTCCTGATGCAACAACTGTTTTCCACAGGATTTTTTAAACAAGGGAATACTTCTTATATACACACATGATTACTCAAGGAGCAGAAGAGTTGCCCCTGGTTTCCAAAAGCCTGAGGAGATAAAATCTTCTTTGAAATGATGGACACAACCCTTGAACTCAACTCAATGCGAAGTATGCAATAAAGATGCCACAACTGTTTTGAAAAGGCTTAACAATCACACCTATAGTCTAGTCAGTGTATCACAGGAAGTGAAAATCACATTGATTGTTGCTGCACTGTCCACAAAGTCAAATTCACCACCACAGAGTCATTCAGAAAATGTCAATCACAGCCAGGTATTTGGTCTATGCCCAAATATAGAACATAAACACAGAGCTGGCGAATAGATTCAGGATGGTCGCTTTAGTTTTGATCTTCTCCATTTTCGGAACGGCACTTCGGAACAAATCCGCCCTGCTCGATTCCTTCGATTTGGAATCTTTCCATGCCGCCTGGCCAGCCGCTACAGCGTCCTTCCGCTTTCTTTCCGAACGCACAAAGCAGTAAACATTGATGTATTGTTCGTATGCATTGCTCGGTGAGCGATGAATGGCAGTAATCTTTTTGATGAACGAAAATAGGTAATTGAAATCACCGGGGTCGGCCATTGTCTGATTGTTGTGTTGGAATGCGAAGCACGCAGAGCTACGTGGAGTATCGCGTGGACTGGTCTGCTCTCGCGCTAGCATACGACGACAGGGGACCAGTCTACTCGCGCTAAAATTTGACTGCGTCCCGCGGTTCGAACATACAGACATCGACATTTTCTGGTTTTCAAAAAAGCGTACGTTGATGTCTTACCCCCCTCCCCCCCTCGTACGGTTTGTACGCTCGTGAAAATGTTGAAAATTATGGATGGCCCCTTAAACACAAGGCAATAGTCATAAAACACTCATTTATTCATTCATGTTCTATCGCTTATCCTCAAGAGGGTCGCTGGGGTGCTGGAGGCTATCGAGAGGCGGGGTACACCCTGGACTGGTTGCCAGCCAATCACAGGGCACATATAGACAAACAACCATTTTCATTCAGAGCTAAAACAAGGCTAAAAGCGGGGCGCAGCAGTCAGATATAAAAAGTTAGACATTAAAAACGGATTTAAACAGGTGGGTTTTGAGTTGTTTTTTGAAAGTGGGAAGGTCAGGGCAAGCACAGAGTGAATGGGGCAAAGAGAGGGTGGGGGCAGCGATGGAGAAGGCTCTGTCTCCCCAGGTTCGGAGCTTGGTCTTACAGGGGAGTGCCAGGAGGTTGGAGTCTGAGGAGCGAAGGGGACGTGGGGGATTGTGTGGATGAAGAAGGTCTGTGAGGTATGGAGGGGTCAAATTGTGGAGAGCTTTGTAGCTGATGAGAAGGACTTTGAAATGGATACGTTGGGGGACAGGAAGCCAGTGGAGGTTTTTAAGGACCGGGGTAATGTGTTCACGGGAGCGGGTGGAGATGAGGAGGCGAGCAGCTGAGTTCTGAATTTATTGAAGTTTGTTGAGGGTTTTGGATGTTGTATCGTAAAGAATACTGTTGCAGTAGTCGATTCTGGAGGTGATAAATGCATGGATCAGGGATTCAGCGGCAGAGAATGTAAGTGATGGACAGAGTCGGGCTATGTTCTTAAGATGGAAAAATGCTGTCCGGGTTAATTGTTTGACATGGGGTTCAAAAGAAAGGGAAGGGTCAAGGATGAGCGGGGATGGAATGAGGGCGGCACTGTCGAGTTTGAGACAGAAGTTATGGGTGGATGTTTTTGGGACCAATGATGATAATATCTGTTTTGTCACTGTTAAGTTTGAAGAAATTGTGTTACATCCAGGTTTTGATGTCAGTTAAGCAGTTGGTGAGGGTAGAGTAGATATTGGAGTTGATGGAGGAGGTGGAGATGTAAAGCTGAATATCATCGACGTAGCTGTGGAAATTGAGGCCATGACGACGGATGATATTGCCAAGTGGGAGGATGTAGAGGATGAAGAGGAGAGGACCAAGCACCGAACCTTGGGGAACAACTTGAGGTAAAGGGGCTATGGAGGAGGAGCAGTTATTTATGTGCACAAACTGTTGATGATTTTTGAGGTATGACTGGAGCCAGGACAGAGCAGAGTCGGTGCTGTTGAGGCTGGTCTTGAGGCGGGACAGGAGGATAGAGTGGCTGATGGTGTCAAAAGCTAGCGAGGTCTAGGAGGATGAGGAGGGTGAGATGGCCAGAGTCGGAGGAGAGAAGAAGATCATTGGTGATTTTAAGAAGAGCTGTTTCAGTACTATGTTTGGGATGGAAACCGGACTGGAAGGATTCAAACAGGCTGTTGGACTTGAGGTGAGTTTGTAGTTGAGCAGCTATGACACGTTCAAGGATTTTGGACAGAAAGGGGAGGTTAGATATGGGACGGAAATTGGAGAGGTTCTTGGAATCAAGACCAGACTTTTTGAGTGTGGGGGTGATTGCTGCCAGCTCGAGAGACTGTGGAACGGAACTGGTGGTAAGGGAGGAGTTTATAATTCTTGTTATCAGAGGAGAAATTATGTGGAGGCAGGGTTTGATAAATGAGGTGGGGATAGGATCCAGGGAGCACGTTGGAGTCTTAATACCAGTTAGGATTTCAGTGAGTTGCACGGGTGAGATGGGTGTGAAATGGGAGAGTCACTGAGTGGAGCCAGATAGTAGAGGGTCGGGGGGCAGCGAGTGAGCCAAAAGGGGATTGAGGGAACTGTATATTTCTACAATTTTGGACAGGAAGTAGGTTAGGCAATGGTTGCATTTGGTGGTGCAATCTCTCAAGCTGGCGTTTACGGGACTTCATATTATGGAGTACAGGAGTGTACCAGGGCGCAGTATGGGAGAAAGAGACCATTTACATTTTTTAGGGGACAGGAGGAGAGGGTATTGTAGTAGGAGACAAGGAGACAAGTTCAGAGGGGTCCTCGGACAGAAAGGGGGAGGGGAGACAGCAAGTTTGGTGGTGAGAAGTGAAGTAAAGACATGGGGGTTGATGGATTTAGCATTTCTAAAGGTTATTTCACGTTTTGCTTTTGGGGCACTAAGTGAAGTGTGGAGATCAAATGTGATGGCCAGATGGTCTCATATGTGGAGGTTATGACTGGTGAGGTCACTGGTGAGGTTGTGTGGAGCAGACCAGATCCAGGATGTGACCTCTGGTGTGGGTGGGGAAGTTAACTTGTTGAGTGATAGAAAAACAGCTGAGAAGGTCAAGGAATTCTGTCGCGGACTTGGAGTTAGTGTTGTCAATGTGTAAGTTGAAATCACCGGATAATTTGGCCTAGTCATAAAACATTTCATCCAAATTGCAAACTCAATGTCATTTCATTTCACTTTTAAAACACATTACAATACATATAAATGAATCATATTACAGTAAATATTATTTTATTTCAACAATCTAACTATTTCCACAGTTTTTGATGTTTAATGCGAGTTGCAATTTGTCCTACTTTCATTGAACGCACTGATGCACCGTTCTCCGATGCACAGAGGGATGTATGCATGTATTTGGATGTATTTCCCCCCTTTTTCCTTTCACCTCACATTTGCTCCTAGATGCTGATACTATGTGGGAATGCATAAAGGTAAGATTTCATGACTTTAGTTAGTTCCATGCTGAATGGCTACTGGACTTCAGCCACGGTCATCACATTGACAGCCCGTCAATAGCAGCTGTAACTCCAATTTTAGCTGGCAGTTCAACGCAAAAATCAGCAGAGAGATGTAACAATGTCAAAAACACTGGTTGGTTGGGCCACTATTATGCCAATATACACTGTATATGACAATTAAAACAATACCTGCACTGCTCCAGTCTCTGGCAGGCCATGTAATCCAAGTTAAACACAGCAAGAGTAGATAAAAATAACTCTGGTTTTGCTACAAGAGCCATCTGCCAGGGCTTTGAAGCTAACTTTACCAATCTAAATACTCTTTTTTCTCAATTTCCCATCAATATTTGTTCCAGCTGGGGCTACCAAGTTACTGTGCTTCAATCAAACTTTGGTGTGGGCCGAGGGTCAAACAGGAGCGCATGTTAATTGTGCGTCAAAAAAATTAACACATTAACTTTTACAGCCGTAATTTATTTGTATTCTATTTTCTTATCCCTCCTATCTTATTTGCTTTGTTTTTAAGTGAATATGTTTATTATTACATTTTTGCAGTGCTGCTGGAAATGTGAATTTGTCTTTCATATTAATAAGTATTTATCAGTATCTATCAGTATCTATCAGTATCTATCAGTATCTATCAATCTAATCCAGCCACATTGGTAATCACTTTTTCACAGAGTCATCTACCATATTTTTTTCCCCCTTAATAATAAAGTTTCATTTAAAAACTGCTTTTTGTGTTCAGTTGTGTTGTTTTTGACTAATATTTAAATTTGTGTGACGATCTGAAACAATTATGTGTGACAAACACGCCAAAATATGAGAAATCAGGAAGGTGGCAAACACTTTTTCACAACACTCTATATGACAAGGCTGAGATGATCCATTTTTACTTGGGATATAAAGTATACAATAGAAAATATGAAATTGGCCTTTGCATTCTTAAATTTTTCAGTATGTGCCCCTTTGGACACCCCTGGTCTAGAAGGTCATCCCTAAGTTTACTTTCTGATAGTAACGTTTTGGTGGTGGTGGTTCTACTCCGCAGGTACAGTGAAATATAAATAAGGACCCATCAGTGCTGGGACCTACCTGAAGGATTTCCTGATGGATGCCCTCTGCTGCCTTTATTGACCCCCTGCATTAACAAAAAATGTAAGTAGTATTTGTATATATTTGTATAATGCATACATACAGCATGCATAATTCTGTACAGTGGTACCTCGGTTTTTGCAAATTATCTGCTGAAGGTCAGACAAAACCCGAATCGTACAAAATATATGTAAATCCAAATTAATCCTATTCCAGACACCCAAAAATATTTACAAAAATTATATTTTATAGAGGCGGCACGGCGGTCGAGTGGTTAGCGCGCAGACCTCACAGCTAGGAGACCAGGGTTCAATTCCCACCCTCGGCACATCTCTGTGTGGAGTTTGCATGTTCTCCCCGTGCATGCGTGGGTTTTCTCCGGGTACTCCGGTTTCCTCCCACATTCCAAAAACATGCTAGGTTAATTGGCGACTCCAAATTGTCCATACGTATGAATGTGAGTGTGAATGGTTGTTTGTCTATATGTGCCCTGTGATTGGCTGGCCACCAGTCCAGGGTGTACCCCGCCTCTTGCCCGAAGACAGCTGGGATAGGCTCCAGCACCCCCCGCGACCCTCGTGAGGAAAAAGCGGTAGAAAATGAATGAATGAATATTTTATAGAGGCATTTACAGGTTTATTTTATTAGATTAATAATAGTTTTACATGCAGTGGCCACTTTTATTCAACAGTGCTAACTAATTGTACTCCATAAAAAAAAAATCAGCAATGCATAGGGTGCTTTGTTTGGGCATTCGATTTTGTGGAACAATACAGTACAGTGCAAATTGACTACTTTCATGCAATGTTGTACCATAATCAGGACGTATGAAAAACGGCACAATATTTCCATAAAAATGTTCTTTCAAAGCCTAATCATATGACAACAGGAATTAGGGAGCTGTTGATGTAGTTGAAGGCTAATATGTACAGCTATTACCAACACCGCTTTATTGAGTTTATGAGAGGTCTTTAGCGTGCACAACACAAACTTTAATGATGAGAGAAATGTTTTATATATCTTACTAAATTGTGTCAGTGTGATGTGTCTGTGTGGGGGGTGCACGTCACACTGCGGAGGAGCAGCCATCACATTGATGCTAGATAAAACTTAAACTACGACAGAAATGTTTTGCACATGGATATGAATATTTACTCCTTTTAAAATTGATAATGCTGTTTAAATGTGTGTTTAAGAAAGCTGAATCCTGCTGTTTTCAGTGTTTACATTTCAATAAATATTTGTTTAAACTTGAGACCTGTAATAGTTGTTATCATTGTCATTTTTTCATATAAATTGAGGGAGCAAAAGCAGTATCAGCCACAAATATCGGCCCAGGCAAAATCGGCCATCGGCTAAGGGTGATGGGAAACGGTATCGGCATCGGCCGGAAAAAAACATAATGGTCTAGTGGTCAGTCAGTTATATAACAAGCTCAGATCAGAAGAATACAGAATACAAAAAAAAATAAGAATACTACAACTAGCAATGGAGAATTTTTTAAAACGAAAGAAATAGGAGAAAAGCGGTGCCAGTCCCCCCCAAAAGACTATATTTTTTACAAGTACAAGTATTTTTTATAAGTACAATCCTGACTTCATCAAGTACAGCTTTGTAAATGGAGGAAGCGAGGCGGAGCCGTGAGTATTTTTTCACTACCTTTTTTATTGATTTTATTGATTTTTATTCTGATTCCTTTTTTGTTAAAAGTTTGGTCTTTTTTTATTAATAAGCCTGATTTAAGCCTTTACATTTTTTCTTGCTTGATTTGTTCGTCCATTTTCTACCGCTTATCTTCACGAGGGTCGCGAAGGGTTCTGGAGCCTATCCCAGCTGTCTTCGGGCAAGAGGCGGGTACACCCTGGACTGGTCGCCAGCCAATCACAGGGCACATTAAGACAACAACCATTCACAACCATATGCAAACTCCACACACAGATGGCAGAGTGTGGAATTGAACTTGCATCTCCAACTGTGAGGCCTGCACGCTAACCACTCGTTCGTCGTGCAGCCCTAGCTTGATTTGTACCATGAATTATTAACAAAAGTTAAGATAGGTTTAATGAAAATCTTTGTGATTTCACTTTTTATCATGTCATTATTCATTTAACTTCATTCAGGTTTTATCTTGTTAAACTGTGAGTGGATTTGATTTATTATTGAAAACAAATTAATGAGATGAAGTAAACTGATACAGTGTTAATATTTTATGAGCCCCGGGCCACTCTGCACTGAAAAAATCGGGCCTCAACGTCAAAAAGGTTAAGAACCCCTGGGTTAAAGGGTATATAAAAAAGTTTTGCTTCTTCCTACTCCTTTTTGGACACCATCTAGTACAGGGGTGGGCAAACTTTTTGACTCGCGGGCCGCATTGATTTAACAAAACGGGGGGGCGGGGGGGGGGGGGCAGACTATATATTTTACATGTAACAGTTCACCTGGTATTATTGTATCTGTAAAAGTGTCATGCAATCTGCTATTATTATTTATTATTTTATATTTATATTTAAATATTTTATATTTAAATATTTTATATTTAAATATTTTATAATTTATTATTATTATTATTATTATTATTATTATCATTATGCTTGTGTCCCTTTTTTCAGGAGCACTTTGTAAACAACAGACCACATCAAATAACAAAATTGATAAAACCATCAAAAGGTTGGCTCAAGCCATGATGCCAGTTCGTATGTTGAGTTTAAATGAAATACTTTGGAAAGAACGGACGGGCCATATTCAAACACTTGGCGGGCCGGATGTGGCCCCCGGGCCGTAGTTTGCCCACCCCTGGTCTAGTAGGTTTATAGCCTTATTGCTCTGTTTCCTTTTATGTGTCTTTTCCTGGCCTTGTGCTTTAGTGTCTGCTTTTTTTCAACAAATACCAAATCATACAAAAACAGGGGAGTTTCAAAACCGAGGTATGACTGTAAAATTTAAGAGTGACAGGATGAAAAACTCACATCGGCAGCGGGGGGTCGCATGAAGATGAACAGACCTGCAGCTCTTCAACATTCACTGGACTCACAGCATCAATGCGAGCTGACAACAAAAAAGATAGTCGTGGTTTGTAAAGATGAAGCAGCAAAGAAGCCAACCTGTTCACCTGTTTAATTACGAACTGCTACTGCTGCTGCTCACCACTATTGAAGCAGAACCTATGGGAATACTATAATCATCCATTAATCCATGTTCTTCTGCTCATACATTTCAGGGTCATAGGAACGCTGGAGTCTCTCTCAGGTAAGTTTGGGCAAAAGGCAGACTTCCCCCTAGACCAGGGGTCGGGAACCTTTTTGGCTAAGAGAGCCATGAAGGCCAGATATTTTAAAATGTGTATCTGTGAGAGCCATATACATTTTTTTAAACATTGAATGCAATAAAATGTGTGCATTTGTATGTAAGACCAACAGTTTTAGATATAATGGGCTCTAATTATGTAGACCAGGCACACTACCCCACGCCAAGGGGGTGTGGCCAGCACACTTTCAGGAGCAGCGCAGTGTCCAATAATAAATCAAATACTTGCTGCCATTAATGCAACTTCTGCTGCTGCTCCGTACACGTATTTCATTCTTTTGGCCATCTTCGTCAGAAGGCTTGGTTCTGCAGCTTTAGCTAGGTGACTATTTGACTAAAGGAGGAAAGTTTACATTTACATCTTAATGACCGAGGTACACTACCGCATTACCCAGTAATAATCGAGTTTTGGTGTTTGACCTGGAAAATATCATCAGGAAAGATAGATATGGTCGGCCGTATTGCAGTAGAAAATAGATAGATAGATAGATAGACTCCCTTTATTGTCATTGCACAAAACACAGTAGTGAAATTGCCAACAAAATGTCGTTGCCTGGCTCCCATATAATAACAGACACAAAAGAAGATAAGTAATAATAAATAATAATAATAATGTGGAGAATAAATAGATAGAATAGACACCAAATATGAACAACATAATGTAAAGTGCAGCGTGAACAGTAAATTGCCCAAATAATTTAGATAATTTAAATAAATAATAATAATGTAAGTAAGGTAGAGGGGCTTGTTTGGCATTGAGCAGTCTGTAAATAGATTTACAGATTAAAATGCATAAGAAAGTTGTTGATTTTTTATATTTTTAACAGTGATTTCTGTGATGTTTACTTTAAAATGTTAGCAAACATACATTTTTATTGTGGTAAATGCTTGAGAGCCAGATACAGTCATCAAAAGAGCCCTACCTGGCTCCCGAGCCATAGGTTCCCTACCTCTGCCCTAGACTAATCACATGTCAACTGGTCAACTAGTCAAACTCACACATATGGTCACTGAGTAGGTCTCAATCACGATGTTGTCTGTTTGTCTCCACATTCATGAGCAGCCCGGCAACAACTTGGATCATAGCTAAATCATAGCTACATCCAACAGACATGGAAAGATACTAGCGTGAACAGTTACAAGCAACAACCACTGAACATTGACTTATATTAGCTTGAACAGCTACTAGCAATGTCCATAAAACGAACATTTGCCAATTGCTACACAATCATGACGCGCTTGGTCACAATTCATTGTGGGTGACATCCCACCATAGAGACTGGTACGTGCACAGAACGCAGAACTACTTTCCAATAGTGTGTTAAAGGGGACCTATTATGCACATTTTTCGACCATTTGCATTGAGTTGTGGACTCAGCTATACGCGATAACCAGCACAGAAAGCTCTCTTGATCTTCCAGAATCTGCACCTATTCCAGCTGTGTTTCCTTGGATTTTGTGCATCCCGCGAAAACAGTCTGTTTTGATTTAGTCCACCCACGGCTCGCCTCCAGGCATGCCCACCCCGCTGTGGTTGGTCCAAGTGCTCACGAGGACTTCCGGATAACTGCCGAACTCAACTTTATGAATTGATAAACAGTATAGGAGTTGATAATAAACAATAATATGTATGTGGATCACAAATCCAATCCGGAAGTAGAGATTGGACAGTAGGGATGGGCACAATTAATCAAAATCAAGTAATTTTTTTATTGATTTTTTGACAGTGTGAAAGTTAATGTAGTTAATGTAGTTCATGAGTTCATGTAGTGTGCGTCGAGAAAGCAATGTAATGAATTTCACTATGTGGCGGTAGTAAAATATCCCACCAGCGGGGGAGCGATATAGCCGAAGGACAGCAGAGAAAACTGCCTGCCAGCTCACTTCTGCCCTGCCGTCGTATCTGAAGGTGGAAAACACCGCAAAATGTAGCGTGGGAACATTTCGAGCTTAAAAATGACTCTGTTCATTGCAAATACTGCAACTAGTTTACAAGTATAATTCAACAACAACTCCCATGATGTATCACCTAAAGAACACTCATCCGACCTTGCTTAAAGTTAATGAATCCACATCCTGCAATCAACCCACCATTGCCTCAGCCTTAAGCCGGAGGAGGTGTGTTGCAAAGCAGGCAGAGAAAATCACGAATCACTGCAAAATGATTGAAGTAGATATGCTGCCCATAAGTGTCGTCAAGGGGAAAGGTTTCTGAGATGGGAATAATATACTCAAACCCGAATATCAGATTCCTTCATGGCGCACCATCACCAGGCTCATAGAAACTCACTACGAGGAGCGAAAGCAGGAGCTGCTAAACAAGTTAGCCACTGTAGCCAGTGTTCCTATAACAACCGTCTGTTGGACCGCTTTAACAGCGGAGAGCTACCTCATCATCATGTGCCATTACATTCGCGAGAAATGGCAAATTAATTCAGTGGTCATGCTGACTGAAAGCCTTCTAGGCCGGCATACTACGAGTAGCTACAAGTGTATGTACTATGTTCTTTGATTAAATGACTATTAGTTGATAATATGATGTATTATTTTGTGTTTAAAAGAGGCAAAATGTAGCCTATTTATTTTCTTTTGGAGAGTAGCCTATTGGCTCTTATTTTGTTAAGATCCCAAGTCCCGACGCCTCCGTGTAGGCCTATTTCTATTGTTTAACTGTTGCACATTTAAATAGTAAATCGCAAAAGACGTGGATTAAATTATTATTATTTATGATGATTTTTTATTCTGTCTAAAAAAGGCGGAATTGTATTTTGTTTGAGAAAAT
This sequence comes from Doryrhamphus excisus, assembly GCF_030265055.1. Lineage (NCBI taxonomy): Eukaryota > Metazoa > Chordata > Actinopteri > Syngnathiformes > Syngnathidae > Doryrhamphus > Doryrhamphus excisus. The sequence continues at coordinate 17,905,943 of NC_080467.1, forward strand.
AATACTATCACTGGATTTTATTTTGTGAAGAGTTTCAGCCCGACGCCTCGCGGTGTATTGTTTATCAGTTGCACATTTAAACTGTAGCCTAAATTTTGCAAGAGGATTGTTGGATTAAAGATTCTTCTTGAAATAAATTCTTAATTGAGAAAAAAACAGACTGCCTGTGGTATTTTTAATCATTTTTTCTATCAGACATTTCTTAGTGATTCAATTGATAATTGATCGTTAATTCTCATGATGAAAAAGTTTGTCGAAAACGCCCATTCCTACTGGACAGTCCAAAGTTTCTGAAGAAAAAAGGCGTCTCTGAATGATAAGTAGCATTAACATTTTAGAGTTAGGTTTTCTACAGCATTGGTAACATGTAATGTGGTCATTACACGTTTTAGTGTTCAGTGTTAGAAAAAACTCTGAAATTGAGGGTTCAGACCCATCTCTTACTTCCTTCAGGGCTCACATCCAAATGCGCAAACCTGATTATCTGAAACTTTGGCATCGTTTAACATGGAAATACAACATTCCCACTACATTTATAGGTCAGAAAGTGGAAAAAGCATATTAGTCCCCTTTAACATGACTTAAAAAGATAGACACAATTTAAAGTGTTTACAAGCTAGTCCTATGCCAATTCATGGGGAAAAAATGTATTGTGCATTTAAACACATACATTGACAACATTCATGAGCTCACCAGAATCTGCAAGACTTTCCGTTGCTCCAAAACTCCGAGACAGAAAGTTCACCACTTGATCCGCTTTTTGGATCAAAGACTCGAGGCGATTACCTGACAAATAGAACGATACACACTGCAACAGGGATCAACAACACAGATACGCATCTTTAACCCATAAGAAGCCATCCCTGCACATGGTGGTTCAAATTCTGAAGTTGACACAATGATGTTCATGAAGTGTGTTTTTGGTAATGGTAATCGAATGTGGTTTTTTTTGGAGTGAAGTTTCAATTCAAAGCCAATTGTACTGTTTCTGTGATTTTCAAGAAATATATGATATGTACGTATATGTATTTGTCAAGTTAAGAATTTATCTTGAACAATGTAACATACAGTATGTGTAACATGTTTGTCATGAATTAGTTGTATTTTACAAAAAACATCACAAATTTCTTCCATGTGCTATATCCCCTATTATCTGACTTCAAATGGCTCTGGCTTCTTATGGCTTAAACTTCACTCTATCACATTATGTTTCACCTCTTAAAAAAGACTCTGTAAAGTTTGGGTGTTTTCTCTCAGAGGCAAGCAGTGATATCTGTTCAGCAAACTGAAGTCGGAGATTTCTGAGACTCTCCTGGCTGTCATCCTATGTATTGACACATCACAAAACAAAAAGACAGAAAAATTAGCCACAATCGCTTTTTTATTTTCTTGAAGTTTAAAGGGGACCTATTGTGCTTTTGCCACTTTTCTGACCTATGTTGTTAAAATGTTGTAGTATGGTGTTAATTGATGCCAAGGTTTCAGATAATGAGGTTTGCACACTTGGAAATGAGCCGTGAAAGAAGTTTGGGGTGTTTCTGAACATTCGGTTTCAGAGAGGATTTTCTAACACTGGCTCTCTATGACTTCACAGAGTGCCGGGCTTCCTTATGTGAGCCAGATATGCTTTCTGCCTGGCTCCATCCAGCTGGTGAGTTCCTTATTTGGGCGTGCCTGGGTACAGGCTGTACAAGCTGAGTGGGACCAATCACAGTGTAGTGGGCGTGCCTGGAGGTGGGCCGTGGGTGGAATAAATTAAAATAGACCGTTTTGGAAAATCAAGGAACTGCAGATGGAGATTAGTTGTACATTCTGGAAGATCTAAAAGCTTTCTGTGCGGGTTATCGTGTGTAGATGCTCTGTAGGAGTCCACAACATAAACGACCAAAAATGAGCATAATATGTCCCCTTTAAACCTGACTAAGATTAAAGGTCCAGAAGTAGTTAGTATAGTTAGTTAGTATAGTTAAATCCCGCCAATACCCCAAACTTTTGTCCAGAAGGTATTTGGTTGTCCTACTCCCATACAAGATACCGTCTTGAGCCTCCTGCATGTCAGTCACTGATTTCAATTAAGTATTTTATCTGTTTAAGTGCTACAGTACTTTCAAAATTGTGCTTTTAGATCATTATAAGCACGTTGTCTGGTGAGGGCCACAATACAGGTCAAGATGCAATGCTATTTTCCAAAAAGTTCCACATGTGTTTGACACATGTGGTCAATGTGGGCAGATTTCTTCAAATGCTGGCTTTTCAACTGTATTCAAGAGCAGCATTTTGTTTGCGAGGACATTCTGTAAACGACACATAAATACATGTTATGCTCTTACAATTGTATTGGGGTTGTGTGATATTTATATACCGGTATAGTCTTACAATGAGAAGAAAATGACTTATACCAGTATAAATGCTAAAAACATAAACACCGCTTTATTGTAAGGGGCGTTTCACAATGCGGGATGACAGGTTCCGAGTGAAGATGCAAAGGACGTTTATTCTTGTACCCAACTCATTGTAGACATTCTCAACACACAGAATACATAATAGTGGCCTTCAAAATAAAAGCGTTGTTTGCCGTCTAACTGTGTAAGCAACACAAGCTTTGGAATTTCATGGATGACTACTACTTCCTTAATCACAAGCACAGGCATTACAGAAGATTAAGTCATGTGTGCAATCTCAATGTGTGCAGAAGCAGACATCCGATTAGAAAAGTTTGTTACCCATGCGACCTGGTCTTCGGCAGCCAAATCTGGTTCTTGGGACATGGAATGTCACTTCTCTGGTGGGGAAACAACCTGAACTTGTGCGAGAGGTTGAGATATTCCCACTAGACATAGTCGGACCTCGACCCACAGTTTAGGTTGCGGAACCAAACTCCTCGAGAGGGGCTGAACCTTGTTCTACTCTGGAGTTATTACAGAGGAGAGGCGGCGAGCTGGTGTGGGCTTATTAATATCCCCCCGGCTTGGTGCCTGTGTTGGAGTCAGCCCCGGTGAACGAGAGGGTCATTTCCCTCCGCCTGCGGGCTGGGGAAAGGGTCGTGACTGTCCTGACTTGTGCGTACGCGCCAAACGGCAGTTCGGAGTACCCAGCCTTCTTGGGAGTCCATCAGGGGGGTGCTGGAGAGCACCCCAGCTGGTGACTCCATCGTTCTACTGGGAGACTTCAATGCCCATGTGGGCAATGACAGTGTGACCTGGAGGGGCGTGATTGGGAGGAATGGCCTCCCTGATCTGAACCCGTGCGGTGTAATGTTACTGGACTTCTGTGCGAACCACAGTTTGGCCAAAACTAACACCATGTTCGAACATAGGGATGTCCATAAGTGCACTTGGCACAAGGACACCCTAGGCTGCAGGTCTATGATCGACCTTGGAGTCGTATCATCAGCCCTGCGTCCGCATGTTCTGGTCATGTCCGCATGCAGGCCCCGAACCCGATGGTGGAGGTCAGGGTGTCCATGTCAAGCTGGAAAAGGATTCCTATCGAGCATTGATGGCTTGTGGGACTCCGGAAGCAGCTGATAGGTACAGTCAGGCCAAACGGTTCGCGGCTTTGGTGGTTGTCGAGGAATTCGGTGACGCCATGGAGCACGACTTTCGGTCGGCCTCGAAGAGGTTCTGGCAAACCGTCCGGCACCTCAGAAAAGGGGAGGAGTGCCCGGTCCACACTGTTTACAGTGGGGACGAGGGCCTGCTGACCTCGACTGGGGATCCGCCCAGAATTCCTCAAGACTCTGGATGTTGAGGGACTGTCTTCGCTGGCACGTCTCTTCAACATTGCGTGGAAGTCGGGAACAGTACCTTTGGATTGGCAGATCGGGGTGGTGGTCCCCCTTTTCAAGAAAGGTGACCGGAGGGTGTGTTCCAACTATAGGGGGATCACACTCCTCAGCCTCCCTGGGAAAGTCTAGTCCAGAGTGCTGGAGAGAAGGGTACGACCGTTGGTCGAACCTTTGTTACAAGAGGTCTAATGCGGTTTTCGTCCTGGTCGTGGAACACTGGACCAGCTCTACACCCTCACTAGGGTGCTTGAGGGTGCATGGGAGTTTGCCCAACCAGTCTACATGTGCTTCGTGGATCTGAAAAAGGCATTCGACCGTGTCCCTCGTGGCATCCTTTGGGGGGTGCTCTGGGAGTACGGAATTGGTGGCGCGCTACTACGTGCTATCAGGTCCTTGTACAAACGGGGCAGGAGCCTCGTTCGCATTGCCAGTAGTAAGTCGAGCCTGTTTCCGGTAAACGTTGGCCTCCGCCAAGGCTGCCCTTTGTCACCGATTCTGGTCACAATTTTCATGGACAGAATTTCTAGGTGCAGCCAAGGTATTGAGGGAGTCCAGTTCGGGGGCCTTAGAATCTCATCTCTGCTATTTGCAGATGATGTGGTGTTTATGGCCTCTTCGGGCTGTGACCTTCAGCGTTTACTGGGACGGTTTGCATCTGAGTGTGAAGCATCTGGAATGAGACTCAGTACCTCCAAATCAGAGGCCATGGTTCTCAGTTGGAAAAGGGTGGAGTGCTCCCTCTGGGTTGGGAATGAGGTCCTGCCCCAGGTGGAGGAGTTTAAGTATCTCGGGGTCTTGTTCACAAGTGAGGGAAGGTGGGAGCATGAGGTCGACAGACGGATCGGCGCAGCCTCTGCAGTAATGCGGTCGCTGTACCGGACCGTCGTGGTGAAAAGGTCATGAGCTTTGGGTCATGACTGAAAGAATGAGATGGCGGATACAGGCGGCTCAAATGAGTTTCCTCCGTAGGGTACCTGGACTCACCCTAAGAGATAGGGTGAGGAGCTCAGTCAGAGTCAGGGGCTCAGAGTAGAGGCGCTTCTCCTTCACATCGAGAGGAGTCAGTTGAGGTGGCTCGGGCATCTAGTCTGGATGCCTCCCGGACACCTCCCTGGTGAGGTATTCCGGGCATGCCCAGCCGGGAAAAGGCCCCGGGGCAGACCTAGGTCACGCTGGAGGGATTATGTCTCACAGCTGGGCCTGGGAACGCCTTGGTGTTCTCCCGGTGGAGCTGGAGGAGGTGGCCGGGGACCGGGAAGTCTGGGCTTCCCTACTAAGACTGCTGCCTACGCGACCCGCACCCCGATAAGCGGAGGAAAATGGATGGATGGTTACTCATAAATAAATGTGCTTTACAATTTGGGAGTTTATTTCATGGGTTACGGTTTGTAGCTCCGCCCCTGCTTCAGCATTCAGAACAACCATGTCTGCCGTGTGTGAGACTTTCTGGCTTTGTGAGTGATATAGTTTTGCACCCTGCAAATTTGGGGAGAGAACTTGGCAGGGTGTGGAGAGTTTGAGGCTCGCAAGGTGATCATCCGTCAGGCAACGGCCATAAAGCCCCGGTCTCAACCCACTGTATTTACAATTGTAGGCAAAATGTGGGGATGAATACCGCCTCAGTCAGGATTTGGGAGCATGCAGACACTATGTAGCACTTTTAGTGAAGGACGAATTTCATTGTGGGCGGGGCTGTGTCAGCATCGGATGACTTGTTACATGCGTGCCCCTCTGCAACCACTTCTGTGCCAGTTAGTCTTGGTGCAAACCTGCTTTTCATTCAGATTTTCAGTTAATAATGTGAGAAGACTAGAAATAAATGCATTGTGAAATACAAAAATGTGAGTTGTGGACACCAGCATTTTGTTAATGTTCTGGTGAAGCATATTGTCTTTGTTTGGCATGAAATAAGCTACGAAAATAAATGTTACAAAAATGAGTAGCTCTTGGCCATTTTCATTTCAGCTCTCACAAGAAAAAACCTTGGCGACCCCCTAATATACACTGCATGTATGTGATTGGTATTGGTATCGGCCAATTTCACCCATGGATTATCGGGATCACTATCGGCAGCATAAGACCCTGATCGGAACATCCGCAGTAGTCACAGCTGCCCTAGGGAAGACTGACGGAAATGTAGCTATCAATTCATGCCTACGGCCTCTCCGACCACTACACGTTCATTCACAATCATACACCTGTGTGGGCATGGGGGCAAGGTGGGGTAAGTGTCTTGCCCAAGGACATAACAACAGTGATTGGGTAGAGGGAGTGAGGCTCAAACTCTGGATGATCAGCTCTACCTCTTGAGCCACTGCTGCCCAACAGACCTCCAGGGAGGGATGGGATGTGCAGTTGCTTCGAAATATCTCTAAAAGACGTGTATGGAGGTGAAGATGGACCTCTGATGGCTCACTGAGGTCACAGTACTGGATCCGTGCTGGGTACTTCAGTACTGGCTCACTGATGGCTGACTGAGTGTGGTCCATGTCTGCTTTGCTCCCAGTTATGCTGCCAGACAAATGAAGATACGGGGACATCTCTGTTTCCCTTGTTCTGTGTGCACACTGAAACATGGAAATACTATAATGAATAATGCTAAATAATATAAGTAAGAGTGAGATCCTAAAACAGGTACAGTGTTAAAATAAAATGATTGGTAGTTACCGTTAAGCATCTAACAAAGGGGACATCTTGTTTCAATGTGGAAACTTGGCCTTCATTTTTGCACCTGCTATAAGGAAAAAAAAGTGACACAACATTCTAAATGACACACATACTTGTTTCCGGCAGGACTGCAATTTTGTGTGGTGTTTGGTTGTGCCAAAAATCGTGAATGCATGTACCGTTATGCTCCTAATAAGAACAAGAGTTTGAACCTGCAGCGTCTGCAATTCCTTCTTAAATTCGGGTAGGACAGGTCATCTCCTGGTCTGGATGAGGCTTGGTCCTTTGACATGACAGATTGAGACAGGACATCAGAACCTGCCAAAAAACACAATGAGGCACAGCACAGATTGATCAAATATCCGACCAAACGTATGTTTAGATATGCTAGGCTAGTTGTAGGTATAGAGGTGCTGCATTTAAGAACCTTGGATGAATGCGGTTGTGTGGGTGACCGGCATGGAGCCATCGAGGGGGATAGACAGCAGCTCATCAGTTGTCATTGAGAGTCTGTCGTGGTTGTCACGGTGATGGAGGGAACTGACAGGAAGGGTCAGCAAATCTACTTCTCGCTCAGTTAAACGCTCCCTGAGAACTACAAGCAGAAGAACTATGAAAATTAATTAAATGTTTTTAAAAATCAAACCATACACACAGTATTTCACCAAATGAATACACACCTCACATTTGTGTAAATGTTTTATATGACGCTAACTCACTTTTTTAAGATACTGTACTGTATAGGCCCAACTAGTGGGGAAAATATGTTTGATCCCCTGCTGATTTTGTAACAAAGATATGAACAGTACAGATTTTAATGGTAACAGAGAGACAGAATGTAAAAAAAATGAAATAATGGTGATGTTACCTAGTGACCTTTTCATTTTGCAGATAAGCGAGTAGTTACCTACCAGATCTATTTCTGAATGTGCGCATTCTGGGTCTTTTTGGGGTGCACAATGGACTCTGTGGAATGAGCAGCCTTCCCATCAATGACTTGCTGTTTTGACTTTTTTCGAAGTCGGCAATATAGGCCTCCAAGGCAGCTGAAGCTGAGTCATACTCCTTTGGACATAAAAAACGATCACTAATTAAAAACCATGACAGACGGATCTGAGTCAACATAGTCAACACATCGTCAACAGTGAATAAAGTTGTAATTTAAATTTAAAAAGTTATAATGTTACAAGAATGAGGTCAAAATATTATGGGAATAAAGTCATAACTATGAGAAGTTGAAATACCTGTAAAAAACAGCAGAAATAGAAAGAAGAACAATACTTTTACAAGAATAAAATAAAAACATGGATGTAGCAATTTGTTTTTGAGTGGCCCTTGCCTCGTCTCTCACCTCTTGTTAGTCATATCGCCGCTTTTTATCTCATATATCCACAAAATTAGAAAGTGGGGTTCGGCAGTAGTCCAGAAGTGCTTGGGAGTATGACCAATCACAGCGGAGTGGACATGCTCAGAGTTGGGCCGTGGGTGGTATCAATTAAAACATATGTTTTGGAAATCCAAGGAAATCCAGCTGGAATAGATGCTGATTCTGGAACATCTAGAAGAGGGGTCTCAAACACGCGGCCCAAATGCGGCCTGCAGGACGCTAGTTTGAGGCCCCCGTCTTAATATGAAAGTTTAATGCTAGTTCAGCCCGCGCAAGTTTGATATGGCTGCTTTATGGTACCATGTACCCAGAAATGACAGCTTACAGCTGTGTGCACACCGGACACAACTGACGCGATTTTGGCCCGCCCATACGCGAGCGAGTCCGCCTGTATTGCTTTTTCTCTCATCATCCATGACTGAGATCACCTCCGTCGCTGCGCTCTGAAAGTCCGAAGCTCCGCTGTCATTTCTGGGTACATGATACCTTCTGGAGGCGCACAGGGCTCAGCTGGTTCCAACGCTTCTTACCGGAGCTCCGCCTGGTCGACACGCCTTCTAGCAGTATTTCAGGCTCAATTTGAGGACCTGCTAGCTTGGGTTAGCACCGGGATTTCCAGGCAGGAAACCAACTACAGACGCTTTATTTTAGCTGCTAAGTGCCTGTCCACCTGTCTCTGCTGAGTATAGCGGTGTTTGTTATGTCAAAAGCAATAAATAAGGCGCTGTCTGGTCCAACAACAACTACAACATTGTATTAGCAGTGAAGCTACAGGCTTATGACGCTGGGTGCAAATAAATGCAGGAAATTATGCTAAATAAAACTGTAAATACAAGTCACAAGTTCGAGCAACTCATCAAACATGTGGTTAAAGTTATGACGCTGCTCCCAGATGCAACTGAGTACGATGCTAACATGCTAATTGGGGAAAATTATTAAGTTTCATTAATGTTCATGTTAAAGGTTAAATAACTGTTAATACTGTTCTCTTTAATCAGAAAAAAATTATTTCTCTACCCACCAACTAGTATATGTGGTCTCTTACGTTTCTTTAATATGCTGTTTTATTATTATTTTAGTTATTTATTACTGATTAATAGATCAATTTTCTTCATTCTTGATTTGTTTATTTATTTTTTCATCTTATTATGCGAAGAAAAATACAAATTAAGATATTTGAAAACAGTGGAATGTTTTATCAGAGCATTTCTTGTGGAAAACCGGAACCAAAGCACTGAAAAAGTGCAGGGTATAGCAGAAGCAAAAGCATTTAAGACAGTTTTTTCCACTTTTTAATAAATTTGTTTTTTTTTTTTTTTTTTTTTGAACCTGATGCCCAGCCTCACCCAGACCCTAGCTCCAGTGTCCCCCAGGTAAATTGAGTTTGAGACCCCGATCAAGAAAGTTTTCTGTGAGGTATTGTGTGTAGCTGCCCCACAGGGCCCCAAAGGGCCCAAAACTGAGCATAATACAGTAGGTCCACTTTAAAGATTAGGAACCGAATCAACAGTATGAATTAACCTTATCTTGGTATCTGAAGGTCGTGTTGTGGTCAGGCACCAGCAGGTTGCTTCTAAGGTAGCCTGAGCTTGACAACAGCGTTGTCACTGTCGACTCTGGAGATGCGACGTCTGTCCCACGGCAGGTGGAGTCCATGCTGACAAAAACAACACAATATTTCCAGTGGTTTCACATGCCTAAAACTTGAAGCGCCAAAACTGTGACAAGCAACATTGCTGAATTTAACAAGCCATTTCCTCAAATGTGGTTCCAATAGTAGTTTATACCAGGAGATGGCGGACATCTGTAACTTTAATCTAAACTACATTTGTTGCCGTGGTTTTATGCAAAATGTAGGTGTTAATACACTTTCAACAACTGTGTACTGGCGACAGCGAGTCCGCCATCACAGTCCACCAGCAGCATACAGTACATATACTTTTGCCAATGTTTTGCTTAACCATGTTTGGGGTTGCAGGAGGGGATGTGGTGGGTTGTCAAACGCAGCTAATGGTGAATGTACAAAAAAGGGGGCACAGCATCATGGCTAGTCATATCCGTGGGAAAGTCCTCAACAAAATGCGCTGCTAATTGGTAGATTACACCTGGGAATACCATGACCTGGATGAATGATAACCCAGCAGTATGGATTATCCTTACTGATCTTTTTTGCAGTACATTTAGCGAGTGAAGATTGCTTTTATAGTTATTACCCCAAATCTCCACACAATAAGTTAGATATTGTAGAACCAGTATGTGTGATTTTTGATGTATTCAATATTGAAATATTTCGCACCAAAATTGAGAAAGTAGTAGTTGAACCTTTTAACTATATCATTCATATCATCATTGTAGGCGTTTCCAACCATGAAATAATGACGGTAGTCTGTCTTCTTGTTACTTTCCGTAATTTGCAAGTAAGCCATGAAAGTGAGCCCTGGAAGATGTTGGGGATGGCTCTGAACGCTCCGTTTCAGAGAGTCTTTTCTAACACCAGCGAGAAGTGAGAAGTTGCCGGCTCCAATCCAGCCTTCCGTATATGGCAGTGCCAGGGTACAAGCTTTTAGCTGTACAAGATGAGTGTAGCCGTGGGTGGAATAAATTTAAACGGACAATTCAAGGAAATACAGCTGGAATAGGTGAAGATTTAGAAAGCTTTCTGTGCGGGTTGTCGTGTGTTTTATAGGAATCCACAACTCAATACAAAGAGACAAAAATTATCATAACAGGTCCCCTTAAAAAGAGCAGCGAGACGTACTTTAATGAGAAAAAGCCCCGGGCCGCATTTTGGACACCACTACGTAAACACGTAATGTACTTAAAGTTGTTAAATAGTAATTAATATCACCAAATTCTTAGCACATTGGATTGATTTTGATTTTGCTTTTAAGCAAAATAGAAAAACATAATGATGTCCCCGGCATCCTTTAATTTTTCACAGTCTGTGGCCTCTGTGGGAAAAGCGAGGATGTCTGCAGTTGTTTAGCGATCATTACAGCAAAGGACAACCACAAAGCGCGATTGTATTTAAAGTTATCACAAGCATGTAGTATTCAGAAAAAAAGTACTTTGTTACCGAATTCCAGTATGTTGTGATAAAAACAGCATCCGGGTTCACTTCTTGAAAACGGCGACAAACAAACTGTTGCCTTCCTGCTGCTCCGAGAAGTACATTCAAGGCTCCCAGGGAACATTAATACGGCCCTTGGCTGCTCTGGAATCAGATCATGTAAGTGTTGTCTCCGATTGGCCCAGTTAGTTTTCATCTCGTCTCTCATTGGTTACATTAAGCAGCAAGACGCTCGTCGTTACTGGCTAAAACAGTGACGTCAAACACCTCTTATGCCCATGCGCAGACAACGACAGAACGGAAAGTTATGCCGTTGTGTCGACGGAATGGTTATGTGTCAGGATGACTTTACACGAATAAGCCTTTTATCGGTGAACAGCACTGCATACATTAAAGCAAGGCGCACTCACCATTTTCAATACCGCCAAACCCTGCTCGCGTTTCGCCACTCTTCTTTCTCGCGGGCTGGTTCTACAGTGGCAATTAAACGCCACTGCCCTCTGTAGCTCAAACCCGGAATCACAGCTCAGAACCATAAACTGTATTGCACTCTCATTCAGTGCCGACCCTGGGGCCCTTGATTCCATTCAGTGCCGCCCCTGGGGTCCGAAGGGAAAGCCCCCCGCCCCCCTTGCCCGCACCACATCCTCACAACCTCTCCCCCTTCCAAATGTAATTATAGGTACAAAATGACTGTATAACAAACCTGCTACAAACCATCCACCCATCCACCTTCTGTACCGCTTATCCTCACGAGGGTCACGGGCATGCTGGAACCTATCCCAGCTGTCTTCAGGTGAGAGGCGGGTTACACCCTGGACTGGTAAAATGAAATAAAATAAGGCTGCACCGCGGACGAGTGGTTAGCGCACAGGCCACACAGGAGACAATGGGTGTGGTTTTATTCACCCTCGGCCATCTCTGTGAGGATTTTGCATGTTCTCCTCGTGCATGTGTGGGTTTTCTCCGGGTACTCCACTCCCACATTCCAAAAACATGCTAGATTAATTGGTGACCGCAAAATTGTCCATAGGTATGAATGTGAGTGTGAATGGTTGTTTGGCTATAGGTGCCCTGTGATTGGCTGGCGACCAGTCCAGGGTGTACCCCGCCTCTCGCCCGAAGACAGCTGGAGTAGGCTCCAGCACCCCCATGACCCTCGTGAGAATAAGTGGTATAGAAAATGGATGAATTAACCTGGAATAAATAAATTAGGAGCTTTAAAAAGATCTACTTGAAATACATTAATATTAAAAAAAAAATTCAACCTGAAATAAATAAATAATTATTAAACTAAAAAATTCACATCCAAACTCAGCTCCAGCACTCATGGCTTTTACTTGTTTCATTTATCATGCAACACCCTTTCTCACACACTGACAGGTAAATGACCACGCCCGAATGAGGCTGAAGTGTGATTTAAGGAAGATGAAGATCCCACTCTATAAAATAGGGCGAGATCCACCCCAGTAGCATCGCGCTTTGTGGTTGTGCTGCGCTATGCTCTCAAATGTGCCAAGGAAGCTGTCAGTACTGACTGACTGCTGTGGCAGCCCCCGCTGCTTCTCAGTAAAAACACAAACTGCAAAACAATACATACCTTTAAAGGGGACCTATTATGATAATTTTTTGGCCCTTTGTATTGAGTTATTGACTCCAATAGAACAGCTACACACAATGACCAGCACACGAAGCTTTAAATAAAACGGTCTGTTTTATTGTATTCGCTGCGGTCATTCATTTCAAAGATTTCATCACAATTGTCCCTTCCCTCGCCACATTGCGCTTCCTATTTCACGACTATACCTTCTATCATGTTTTTTCAAACATGTACTCATTAATAAGGCATGCTGGGTTGAATACAAATTAGTAAATAAATATGCATATTTTGGGCGGCACGGCGGTCGAGTGGTTAGCGCGCAGACCTCACAGCTAGGAGACCAGGGTTCAATTGAGTTCAATTCCCACCCTTGGCCATCTCTGTGTGGAGTTTGCATGTTCTCCCCGTGCATGCGTGGGTTTTCTCCGGGTACTCCGGTTTCCTCCCGCATTCCAAAAACATGCTAGGTTAATTGGCGACTCCAAATTGTCCATAGGTATGAATGTGAGTGTGAATGGTTGTTTGTCTATATGTGCCCTGTGATTGGCTGGCGACCAGTCCAGGCCTTACGCCCGAAGACAGCTGGGATAGGCTCCAGCACCCCCCACGACCCTCGTGAGGAAAAAGCGGTAGAAAATGAATGAATGAATGAATATGCATATTTTAGCAAATGTTATGTTATGTTGTGGCTGTTCCAGGAAAGACTCAGCCACAGCATTACAAAGATGGAACATGTCTAATATAGCGAACATTTACATGCAAAAAAAACAGGGATCAAGCCAAGCCCCCAACCCGCCTGCCGACTTGGTGAGTGACCTGCCCCCTAGTGTCCACCACAATGTCATACATTTTCTCTATGATTCCAGTCATTAAAAAAAAGCATTTTCTTCTGTAAAAATCACTGAATTTGCAGATATCCTGATCAAATAGGGAAGAGATAGAAAGTGAGCCTTCTCTGAGCGTGGCTTCTCTCCTTTGTGTACAAGTCCCCCCTACCATCTGAGTGCACACTTAGGAAACGTTTTCAGGTCACAATGGCCAAGTATTTTATAGTTTCAATCTTTCATCAACATGTAAAACATCATCTTGTCATATCCGTAGACAAGCAAACCACTCGATGACGTTGTTCTGATAGGTGTCAGTAATTGTTTGGTGAGACAAGCACCATACTTGATCGCTAGATAAAAATGCAGGCTTATTGCAGGCTCAAATCTCACAAATGTGACAATAATAACAACATAATAATAATCATAACAAAAAGATGGGATACTGCTGTGGCCATAACACATGATAAGCGACTAAAACTCAACTCTGAACCCCTGACGTTACTTCCTGTACCCATTGAGCTCCCACACTAGCACTGGATGAACATTTACTGCGGCACACAGACGTTTAAATTTCTTATTTTCTCTTGAGTGTAAATGTGACAAATTTTATTTCATGTCTGGGGGTTCTAGTGATGTTAAAAAAATATTTGGAAGGTTGGAACCAGGTTTTCGATGCTCAAAGGTAACTACAAAGGTATTCAAGTTGTAAATAAGGAATCCTACTTCACGGAAATTCACTTACTACGGTTGTTTCTGGAACCAGTTAACTGTGATAAGGAGGAATACTGCATTATAATTCATTAAAAGTACATAAAAATCCATTTAAAGTGAACAAAACAACAAATATGTATCACCCCTGAATGGTGCGTCTCGTTGGCAATGCAATTATTTTTTAATTTGACCTATTGGCAAGTTACAGTATCAATTAATTTACAAAACACATGGACCACATCGGGCGCTGAGAAGCTCAGGGAGTCTCTTGGGTCTCCAGAGTCGGGACTAAACACGGTGAGGTTGAATTTCAGTTTTAACCTGCCAAAATCAGTCAGAGTCTTCCAAAAGATGTGTGACAATCCTCTACATACGCAGGAAGATCCCACAGTTCGATTAAGCTGTAAATATGACAACTGAAGTATGTTACCTGCACTCTTCACTTTTAATCATCCATGAATTTTCTATGCCGCTTATCCTCACTATAGGGTTGCGGGCGTATGCTGGAGCTCAGCTGACTTCAGGGTGAGAGGCAGGGTACACCCTGGTCTGGTCACTTTTAATCAGCGTTTACATGTATGTTTTATAGAATTTATGTTTCATGAAGTGATTTTAGCATGTTGTTCAGGGTGAAAATTGGTTATTATCGCTCACGCGATTCAGAGTGACACCTCAGTGTCAATAGAAGATCTTTGAGAATGTGGCGAGTGAGCGAGAGGGAGAGAGAGTGTGACGTAACAGCCCGCCGTTAGCGCAGCTCGGACTTTGCCGGGCGTTGGCGTTCTTCCGGGGGTAACTGAAACATATTTCGTGACTAAAAGGCAGCTTACTTTCATTCTTCCACTTTTTATGTAACCAAGAAAAAGCGCTATTAGCGGCCAGGGCGGAGTTACAGGGCGAGCCGGCCATAACGTGACATCTGTGACGTTGTGCTTGTTCCGCCTGGGCTGCCTTCACGCTGTCTGTCTGCTGGAGCGCCATTGGCGGCGACCACTCTTCACCACTGTTCACGACTGTTTACCAGTTGACTTGAACGGCTGAATCCTGGGATCCATAAGACGGTGCTGATGGAGAAGAGGAGGTCCGACTGTCCTGCTCTGCCGTCCGGTTGGAAGAAGGAAGAAGTAATCAGGAAGTCTGGTTTGAGTGCCGGGAAGAGCGACGTCTACTACTACAGGTACACTGCCCTGCTTCAAGTATACTCAATTTACTAAATGTACTGTATCAGTGATCAAGTACCCACAAAGATCTCACAAGGAATGATCCTCATGGCGTAAAAGACAGCGACGCTCTGGCTTATTCCTGCTGGTGCTGATCAGTCATGTAGGCTTTAAAGCTAACTTCCTGTGTAACACAACATCACTGAACTAGTACAACATACGATATTACTGTATGACTTTGTAAGTAAACTCTGATAGCAGCTAAGTGTCACACCCTGCCTCTACTGATCACGACCTCTCACATCAGCACACTTCCTCTACAACCCCAGCTTTTCTTACAAAACAACATATATTCACCTGCTCATTTTTTGTTTACTCACAAAAGAAGGTGACATTTGTTACCCCAAAATGTGGTAAAATGTTTGGTTAAAAAAAGCACCCTATTTATTTTTGTCGTATTTTTATCGATGCCTCACTGATGCTGTTCTTTCATGCTGTTCTCATCCGCTGGAGAACAACCTGGTTTAAAGACAGCTACTTCCCCCTGGCCATCAGACTGCTGAATGCCAAATATGTCCCTCTACCTGCCCACATGCACACACAAACCTTTAAATTATTATTATCTATTCCAAATTCATTCATTCATTCATTTTCTACCGCTTTTCCTCACGAGGGTCGCGGGGGGTGCTGGAGCCTATCCCAGCTGTCTTTGGGCGTAAGGCGGGGTACACCCTAGACTGGTCGCCAGCCAATCACAGGGCACATATAGACAAACAACCATTCACACTCACATTCATACCTATGGACAATTTGGAGTCGCCAATTAACCTAACATGCATGTTTTTGGAATGTGGGAGGAAACCGGAGTACCCGGAGAAAACCCACGCATGCACGGGGAGAACATGCAAACTCCACACAGAGATGCCCGAGGGTGGGATTGAACCCTGGTCTCCTAGCTGTGAGGTCTGTGCGCTAACCCCTAGATCACCGTGCCGCCCTATTCCAAATTATTAAAATTATTTGTGCAATTTACTATTTACGCTGTACATTACATTGAAGTCTATCTATCTATCCATCTATCTATCCATCTACGTATCTATCTATCTCTTTGTTCGGCAGCCTTTGAACACACCATAGATGTTGTGAAAACTTGTGTATATATCTTTTACACCATGTCTCATGGTTTTATCTTACATTATCATTCATTTGTGGTGAGTACAACAAATTACATTTATACTTAATGTATATCCATTTATACTTAATGTAAATCAAGTATGTAATGTAGGAGCATCAATATTTTTTTGGCCAGTTGCTGGTGGTCCTCGACTGCATAGGTGGGAGCTAAATATTTGATCACTGACTAATGAAAAAAAAAACATTGTGCTTGTCATGACACGGTTACACTCAGCAAGATCTACTTCCTGTTCACCGTCACAAACATCTGCACGCTGTTACTTCCCCAGCCTGTCTTGTGAAAGTACATCATAAGCTCAGAGCTGTGACTTACTTTCACTTTGGTTTCTGATGTGACTCATCAGTTCCAGCCAGGAAACTAGTCAGAACCTCCACTTACTGGAAGAGCACTAAAACTCAGCTCTTCCAACCACATCTCATAATGTTTTGTTCAAGTGCTTATCATCATCATTTTCATCTTTATGAAAAAAACAACAACCTAAAACTCCATTGAGGGTGGTAGTTCTGCTGCTTCACCACAAGAATGTTCTGGGTTCAACCTGAGGCCTGACTGACCTGGAGTGGCACTTTAATTGGAAGGTAATTTCCATTAAGGAATAATTGGTAATAATTGACGTGGAAACTTATTTTTCACAAATAAAACACAATTTCTTAGATATGAACGATAGGGCCAGACCAGTTAATCGGCTGGATAATTTGAGCGGCTGATTGTTGCCATTGGAGAATAGATGTTTAGTAAAAAAAGTAGCCTTTTTTGTACTATAGTCTGCCTCTGTTATATTGGCAACGATAAGAAGAATTCTGGTACTGATGTGTAGTGCTGCAGGTGGCAATATGTCAACTAAGCCCAACTGTTAGAGGCTAATTAGAAGTTGAAAACGTACCCTTATTGGGATGTGGCGGCAAGGTGCCGCGACTGCGTGTGTTGCAGAGTCCTCCGGCAAGACAAAGCTGCCTGGCGGATTCCTGTCTGTCAATTATGCAGCGGAAAAAATATCGGCGAAACCTTGCGCATATTGGCCGACACCGATTCAAGTAAAGAACGCAAATATCGTCCCAATATATCGGCCGGCTGATGTATCGGTCGATCCTTAATGCTAGCACACCTGTCATTGTGATCACACGGGTTCTGCATACTGAATAGACATAGAAATAGAAATGCTGGTCTGGAGTATGGAATGGACTGCTTGTTTTGGAGTGAAAATCTTAGATGCAGGCCAATATAATCCAATACTGTGCTTTTAGCTGATATCGTACCAATATCGGATCGGGAAACCCCTCGTCAATTAATTGTTGCACCTCTAATGATAAACATCCATTTATGGAGTCTAGAAAAAGTCTGAAATTTTGACATTTCGGAATCATGTATGGACTTTGCAGTTTTTTTTTTTTAATTTCCCAGACCTTTACTGCCCTTTTAGACATCATATGTTTTATTTATTTGATGTTCTAATTGTTTTTCTAATACTTGTTCCACACAATTTTTGATAATAAAAGTATGTAAAAATAGTCAAATGATCACCTTTCCATGTCTTTGTAACTCTCTGGAACTATATTGACGTAAAAAAAATGCAGCTATTTCTACCTTTTTCAATTGAAAAATGTAAAATCAGCCTATATATCACTGCAATAGAGTGAGGACTGCTGATACATTTGTTAACTTCCCATTCAACATGTTACCTTTATGAATAATAGTTATAGTTAATAATAGTTATGAATAACACAAGAAATGATGAAGCAATATTCCAATGTCTTAAAATGAAGTTGATGTTTGTAATTCTGTATGGACAAATTGCTGTAAACTGCATGAACACAGGCTGCACGGCAGCGAGTGGTTAGGATGCAGGCCTCATAGCTAGGAGTTTGCATGTTCTCCCCGTGCATGCGTCGGTTTTCTCCGGGGACTCCGGTTTCCTCCCACATTCCAAAAACATGCTAGGTTAATTGGCGACTCCAAATTCTCCATAGGTATGAATGTGAGTGTGAATGATTGTTTTGTCTATATATGTGCCCTGTCATTAGCTGGCGACTAGTACAGGATGTACCCCACCTCTCTACCCAAAGACTGCTGGAATAGGCTCCAGCACTCCCCGCGACCCTTGTGAGGATAAGCGGTAGAAAATGAATGAATGCATGAACACAAAAAACACTGCTGAAAACAGGTACTGGTAACAGTAGAAATAGCACTGCTGGCAAAAACAGCTAAGCAGGGAATAGTGAACACACTCACAAAAACAGATTATGGCCAGAGAGAAGCACACAGCGAGCATGGCAGCCAGGCTGGCAGGAGCTGGTACATGGCAGGACAATCTGGCAGGTGCAGAAAATGGAGGAGCTTAAGTACGCCAGCCAGTAATGGGAATCAGGTGTGTCGGATGACTCCTCCCCAGCGCATCAACATTGTGCTGCAACAAACGACAGACAGCAGCAAGGCAGCATACACAGGACATGACACTTGGGCTACGACTAACAATTTTTCTTGGTTGATTAATGTGAAGCTTGCTTTGGTTAATGAAAATGAAGCAAATACAAACAGCCCAACATAACAGAAAACAAAAGTTGATCACTGTTTTTCAAAGTCAAAACTGGTCTGTGACGATGTATTCATTCATTCATTCATTTTCTACCGCTTTTCCTCATGAGGGTCGCGGGGGTGAGCCTATCCCAGCTGTCTTCGGGCGAGAGGCGGAGTACACCCTGGACTGGTCGCCAGCCAATCACAGGACACATATAGACAAACAACCATTCACACTCACATTCATACCTATGGACAATTTGGAGTCGCCAATTAACCTAGCATGTTTTTGGAATGTGGGAGGAAACCGGAGTACCCGGAGAAAACCCACGCATGCACGGGGAAAACATGCAAACTCCACACAGAAATGGCCGAGGGTGGGTGACGATGTATTGTTTTACTTAAATAACAAAGGTAATGATTAGGAAATTTAGAAAATATTGACATTTGCAAGGCTGGAATCAGATGATATTTAAATAAAAAAACAGTAATGTACCAAAGTAGATGTTGATTAATTGGTGACAGATAATCAATCATTCATTCATTCATTTTCTACCGCTTAACCTCACGAGGGTTGCAGGGGTGCTGGAGCCTATCCAAGCTGTCTTCGGACGAGAGGTGGGGTACACCCTGGTTTGGTTGCCAGCCAATCACAGGGCACATATAGACAAACAACCATTCACACTCACATTCAGAATCAGAATCGACTTTATTGTCATTGTATTGCATACAACGAAATTTGAGTGCAACTCCCCGGTGCATTTTGTAGAAAGTAAAAATTAGAATAAGGAAAAGGATAAAAAGAATACTAAGAATAACAATATTAATATAAAAGTGGCATGTGCAAGTGTAAATATATGTACATCAAAAACAATAACCTATGCAGTAACAAAATGTAGAATTGCAGTCAAAAACAATAACCTATACAGTAACAAGATGTAGGCGGCACGGCGGTCGAGTGATTAGCGCGCAGACCTCACAGCTAGGAGGACCAGGGTTCGATTCCACCCTCGGCCATATCTGTGTGGAGTTTGCATGTTCTCCCTGTGCATGCGTGGGTTTTCTCCGGGTACTCCGGTTTCCTCCCGCATTCCAAAAACATGCTAGGTTAATTGGCGACTCCAAATTGTCCATAGGTATGAATGTGAGTGTGAATGGTTGTTTGTCTATATGTGCCCTGTGATTGGCTGGCGACCAGTCCAGGGTGTACCCCGCCTCTCGCCCGAAGACAGCTGGGATAGGCTCCAGCACCCCCGCGACCCTCGTGAGGAGTAACAAGTCTCATAGTCATCTATGAGTAACAAGATGTAGAATTGCAGTAACCAAAATGTGGAATTTCAGTCAACAAAATGTAGTATTGCAGTATTGTACCTGAGTTTAACTTGAATGAATGAATCCTATTACACATACGTAAGTCCAGTATTGCACATTTGAAGCATTATTGTACATAACAGTGAGTTCCTGGCTTATGCTCTTATTGCACGTTTGAAGCATTATTGTACATAACAGTGAGGTGTGTGTTTTAATAGTGCAAAAATAAGTAATGTTCATTTATGATTGTTCATTGCAGTGATGGCTTTGGAAAAGAAGCTGTCCCCGAGTTTGTCCGGGTTTTGTGTGACCTGTACTGCCTGCCTGAGGGTAGCAGGTCAAACAGGTGGTTGCCGGGGTGGGATGCATCCTTGATGATGCTGGCAGCTCTGCTGAGGTAGTGAGAGCTGGCAACGTCCTCCAGGCTGGGCAGAGAGCAACCAGTGATCTTCTGTGCGGTGTTGATCACTCTCTGCAGCGCTCTCTTGTCTGCTGCTGAGCACCCTGCGTACCATGCTGTGATGCAGTATGTCAGGATGCTCTCGATGGTAGCTCTGTAGAACATCACCAGCAGCTTCTCCTTCAGGTTGTTCCTCCTGAGCACCCTCAGGAAATGGAGTCGCTGCTGGGCTTTCCTCACTGCCACCGTGGTGTTGGCTGTCCAAGAGAGGTCAGCGAGAGCTGCACGGCCAGGAATCTGATGGAGCTGACCCTTTCCACACAGTCCCCCTGGATGTAAAGCGGGCCTGGGTCCGCTCTGCTCTTCCTGAAGTCCAGTATTAACTCTTGATTTTGTGGTGTTCAGTGGCAGGTTGTTTACTGAACACCACACTGTCAGTCTGTTGACCTCATCTCTGAAGTTCATTCATACCTCAATCATTGGTTCATCAATATTTGCAGCTTTAAAGGGGAACTCCACTTTAAAAAAAAATTGCCCAGCATTTACAACCCTTATGTGAAACTGTGAATTTATTTCACTGTGTTAGCGAACAATGCATGTCATTGGGACACACCTATTTCGACTATGAAGCCCTCTAAAAAAGCTAACAAAGTTTTAGCATTTTATATACAGTGAAGAAAATAAGTATTTGAACACCCTGCTATTTTGCTATTTCTCCCACTTAGAAATCATGGAGGGGTCTGAAATTTTCATCGTAGGTGCATGTCCACTGTGAGAGAGATAAACTAAAAAGAAAAATCCAGAAATCACAATGCATGATTTTTTAACAATTTATTTGTGTGATACAGCTGCAAATAAGTATTTGAACACCTGTGTATCATCTAGAATTCTGACCCTGAAAGACCTGTTAGTCTGCCCATTAGAAGTCCACCTGCACTCCATGTATCATCCTGAATCAGATGCACCTGTTTGAGGTCGTTAGCTGCATAAAGACACCTGTCCACCCCATACAATCAGTAAGACTTTAACTTGTAACATGGCGAAGACCAAAGAGCTGTCCAAAGACACCAGAGACAAAATTGTACACCTCCACAAGGCTGGAAAGGGCTACGGAGCAATTACCAAGCAGCTTGGTGAAAAAAGGTCCACTGTTGGAGCTATCATTAGAAAATGGAAGAAGCTAAACATAACGGTCAATCTCAATCGGAGTGGTGCCCCATGCAAGATATCACCTCGTGGGGTCTCAATGATTCTAAGAAAGGTGAGGAATCAGCCCAGAACTACACGACAGGACTTGGTCAATGACCTGAAAAGAGCTGGGACCACCGTTTCCAAGGTTACTGTAGGTAATACACTAAGACGTCATGATGTGAAATCATGCATGGCACGAAAGGTTCCCCTGCTTAAACCAGCACATGTCAAGGCCCGTCTTAAGTTTGCATATGACCATTTGGATGATACAGAGGAGTCATGGGAGAAAGTTTTATGGTCAGATGAGACCAAAATAGAACTTTTTGGTCATAATTCTAATAAGCGTGTTTGGAGGAAGAAGAATGAAGAGTACAATCCGAAGAACACCATCCCTACTGTGAAGCATGGGGGTGGTAGCATCATGCTTTGGGGGTGTTTTTCTGCACATGGGACAGGACGAGTGCACTGCATTAAAGAGAGGATGACTGGGGCCGTGTATTGTGAGATTTTGGGGAACAACCTCCTTCCCTCTGTCAGAGCATTGAAGATGGGTCGTGGCTGGGTCTTCCAACACGACAACGACCCGAAGCACACAGCCAGGAAAACCAAGGAGTGGCTCCGTAAGAAGCATATCAAGGTTCTAGCATGGCCCAGCCAGTCTCCAGACCTGAACCCAATCGAAAATCTTTGGAGGGAGCTCAAACTCCGTGTTTCTCAGCGACAGCCCAGAAACCTGACTGATCTAGAGAAGATCTGTGTGGAGGAGTGGGCCAAGATCCCTCCTGCAGTGTGTGCAAACCTGGTGAAAAACTACAGGAAACGTTTGACCTCTGTAATAGCAAACAAAGGCTACTGTACCAAATATTAACATTCATTTTCTCAGGTGTTCAAATACTTATTAGCAGCTGTATCACACAAATAAATTGTTAAAAAAATCATGCATTGTGATTTCTGGATTTTTCTTTTTAGTTTATCTCTCTCACAGTGGACATGCACCTACGATGAAAATTTCAGACCCCTCCATGATTTCTAAGTGGGAGAAATAGCAAAATAGCAGGGTGTTCAAATACTTATTTTCTTCACTGTACATGCTCTGATCATGCATGAACAAGTACATTGACGATAACATGTAATACTTCCTCTGCACATTTGATTGATCAGAACTAACGCTGCTTCTGTCAACAAGGTAAGATGCCTCCTTCCCCCAGGCAGAATCATGTTGCTGTGTGTTATGTCGATCAGGATATAGTGAAACATACGTACACGTACACACAGAACAGTAACTTACAATGTCCGCTCGGATGCTGACTGGAGGAATAGCATCAATAGTATCTTTCAGCACAAGACGTGTGCTCTAGGGCTGGGTTAAATTATTATTTTTGTAATCGATTAATCTAAAAAATAGATTTTCGATGCATTGATTATGTCACGCTGGGATAGGCTCCAGCACCCCCCGCGACCCTCGTGAGGAAAAGCGGTAGAAAATGAATGAATGAATGAGTGATTATGTCACGATGTAGGAGTTAGCCCCCGTGACAGTTCACTTAGTTTCATTTTCGTGTTTAGTTCCTGGCTTATGCTCTTATTTTGATATCCACTTCCTGTCTTGCCTGTTTTCCTGCTTTTGTATCTTCCACACCTGCTTCTAATTTTTACCCCGTCTATTTAGTTCAGGTGTGTGCTCCTTCCGTCGTCGGATCATTGTCGTTTTTCTGTTGGACATGCAAGTGAGTTGTTCTGCTGCATATAGCATCTTCATTAAAGCCATTTTTTCCTGCATTTGGGTCCTCATCTATGTATCCTGGGGTCCCAACGCTACACGACCATGCCAAAACGTGACAGATTAATCTAACCATTCATTTTTAAATCCGATTTGATTCGATTCGATTATCTCCCCATAATTTGACCTATATAGCATTCATTCATTTTCTACCGTTTCTACCGTTCACGAGGGTCGCTGAGGTTCTGGAGCCTATCCCAGTTGTCTTCGGGCGAGAGGCGGGGGCACACCCTGGACCGGTCGCCAGGCACTCACAGGGCACAAACAACCATTTACACTCACATTCATACCTATGGACAATTTGGAGTCCCAATTCACCTAGCATGTTTTTGGAATGTGGGAGGAAATCGGGGTCCCCGGAGAAAACCCACGCATGCATGAGGAGAACATGCAAACTCCACACAGAGATGGCCGAGAGTGCAATTGAACTCGAGTCTCCTAGCTGTGAGGCCTGCACGCTAACCACTCAAAAGACATGCAGTCACCTATATAGCAATTAATGCTAATTTATCACCATGAATAAAACACAGTTCTTCTTTCCAATATATTTTTATTAACAAGTAAATTGTATTGAACAATACAACAATAAAGTTCACAATTGAATCCTATATTAACAAAATAATAAATTAAACTTTCTTTCAATAAATAAAACTATTGTGCAAAAAAACATAAAAAAAAACATTGGCTGTTCCTGCAACTCCACAGCGACTTATAAATGAAAAAATATATAGCCACAGACAGCCACAAGAGGGCACTCTAGACTTTTGCACCGATAGCTCAACAATTTAATATTTAAACAGTAATGTTAGCTTACAAAGACAACTGAGAACGACAGAACACAAAAGAAAATCATATTCTGCAGACTACAAGCTGCAAGTAGCTGAAAACAGCAGAGAGAAATTTTGGGCATCTCCGTGTAGAGTTTGCATTAAAAAAAAATGTGGCTAAACAGAAATTGAAAACAACCCCGTGACGTTCATCAGCTTTAATGCCGCGCTTTGCGGTTGCCATCTCTGTCGCCGCTTGCTGCTGTGCGCCAACAATGAAATCCCAGCGGTTGCTGGTGTGGCTTTGTTTGTGACTTTTGACAATTTTGTGACAATTGCCCTTGTCGTATTTGAAGCTGCTATGTTGCGTGGAAAAATGACTTGTTTGGTTGCGCCATTCGTGCCATGAACGCCATTGTAATAATGTAATAATATTAATTATTATTAGTAGTAATAATTTTCTCATGTACTTGTTCATTTTTTATTGCCTGACTGAGTGACTAGTGGTGTCACTGGCTTAAGTTTTTGTTGTTACCTTCATTTTGGCTAATTTTATGTTCATTCATTCATTTTCTACCGCTTGTTGGAGAAGAAATTATCCGCAACCTAATTGAGGCCTCCAAGACCACTTGTTTAAGTAAATTTCATCTCCCCAAGCGTATTCGTTCATCTCCACTTATGAGAAGGAATAAAACTCACTCACTAGTAAAAGTTAACATCATGCAGGGCTCGACAATAACGATGTACCGATGGCCCGGGGCAAGTTAAAACAAAATTCAGGCAAGTAAATCTAAAGTAAATCTAATCAGTGATATTCCCGTCGGGCAAGTGCACTTTGGCATGCCATACTGCCAAGAGTTTTTTTAAAAGCGGTTCTTGTTGGGTGTTGGTAAAACACGGACTGCGTAATTCTGGTGGTAATTTGCAAACTAATCCTTGCAAATCTTGAAATGGACCAATCAGAATTGTTTATTTAGACCGCGGTCCGTAATCCACAGTCCGCGTTTTACCCACACCCGTTGTTCGCGATCAACCAATCAGCGATCGTTTGACTACGAAAACATCCATCATGGCGTCGCTGCCAACATCGTCTAATTCTGAAGGAAACAGCAAAAAGTGATGAACCAGTGCCTCCTAAACAAGTATTTTATTAGCGGCAGCAAATCAAATGATGGCACAGGTGAGTGAATCACATTGCTGTGACAATTTGAAGTGGTCACAATGAAACACCACCGATTAGATCCAATACCAAGTGCTGATTTTGCACAAGCTACAAAATCTAGCAGTTCCATTTCTCTGTGGATTTTTCTCACCTTTGCTTCACAAATTATTGTTTGACCTTTTTTTTCTGGATTAAAAACACTTTACTAGTACACAAATGTATCTATTAAATAATTCATTTGTGGTGCACAACTTAAATAATAATAATAATAATAATAAATTTCACTGCTTACTACGACTACGATGTGTAAGGTATTATGGTAGTACTCTCATTTCATCTTTATTTGAGATTCTCATGTGATGCCACAAAACATTACATGATATCATTATGGCAGTCTTTTCATTTTACATGGGGCAAGTTCGGGCAAGTAGTTCTTACCTTAAAGATTCCCTATGGGCAAGTCATTTTGGTTTTTAATGTAGAGCCCTGTCATGTATTGTAAAATTGGTCAGACAGAATAAAATCACAAAAACACAGGATCCTGTGCTGAGTTTCTCTTCCAATGTCCGCCTGCAGCCTCCCTACGATAAGAAGGAAAGTCAGCATCCCAGAGCTTTTTGTAACTTGCCTTAGATGGGGTGGAGCTGGGGGTATGTGTGGGGGATGGATCAGGATCCCGTTCCCGGACCAGATACTTCCTCCTTCACCCCATTATCTTCATTGCCTCCTGAGTAAATAGCTGTAAATACCTAAGACCAGGGGTGTCACACTCATTTCGCATCGTGGGCCACATACGGCCTAGGGAGATGTCAAGTGGGCCGGACCATTAAAATTATACCATACTCTGCTATAAATAACCAAAATATCATGTCTTTCCTTTGTTTTGGTGTAAAGAAGCACATTAGGAACATTAGGAAAATATTGAAATTTAATGAACTATCCTTTTACAAAACATTTTATGAAACACCTCATATTTCCTTAGACAAATGTGCAATTTACTTTTATCATTCACAAATATGCATTGCAACTGATCCCACTGATTGTACAAAGGCACAAAACTTTAATTGGTACTGAAAAATATAGTAATGCACTTTAAGATTAAATGAGACTTTTAAAGAAAGGGATTTTTAAACCACTTACACATACGCATATAAAATCTAAATGTAATCCCTGCGTACACCTTACAAACTAAGGAGAGTGATTTTAAATGTGTAATGAAGAAAGTGTTCGCCTGTCCTGTAAATCTGTAAACTTCATACATGAAACATACATACACATACAATATATACTGAAAATTTATGGAGTTGTATGAACAGTAGAATTCCATCACACAACTTTCTTTGTTTTTTTTTTGTTTTGAAGCTGCTGACTAACATTAAAGTGCACATTTTTTGAATCACCACAGTAAGGATTCATCTTCACAGAGCTGTATTATTTCAATGCAAACAGTAAGCCGTCATATTTTTTTTTCGCTGTGATGAGTCTCGTAGTGGCGTCGAATTTTATATTCCTTCAATACCGAAACTTGTTGCAAACACACCAAGCACAAAGGTTTTCCGTGCATCTCTGTAAATAAATAAGACGTGGTCCATTTTTCTTTGAAAATTCTACACTCCTTATCTACTTTTCTCCGTTTGGATAACGACATTTTGGCTAATGAGGGTGTAGCGGAGAGGTAGAGACCAAGGTATTAACAACGTCGTAACAAGCAGCAGATGGCGCATTGATACCGTCTGCTGTTTTCAGTCTGTCTCAGTGATGTGGCTTGTCTTCTACTCTGATGGAAAGAGTGCGCCCCTTAGCGGATAATCCATGAATTGCAGCGAATTAAAAATATTAATTCCATGTCTTTTATGCATTTTTTCCACTTTCAAATTATCCTGCGGGCCTGATCGAACCTCCTTGGGGGCCGGTTCCGGCCCGCGGGCCGTTTGTTTGACACCCCTGCCTAAGACCCTCCTGGCCTTTTGGTTCTCTCCCAATGAGCTCTGCAAGGATGAAAAGAAGAAACACAACACAGGATGTTGTGCCGTGACCTTCTGTTAGCTGACCCTTGATACTGACCCAGCACTGGTCAACAGTTTAACTTGATACTCATCTACCCTACATAAAAGACAATTGCTTAAAAAACTAAATTAGACTACAATTCCCCCTTTGGACCACAGGTTATACTGTGGTCCACATCCCACAGGCATACCAAAGATACAGAAGGACATTTTCAAGAGTAGATGTTGTTTCCTCCAAAGTGTTAGGAACCACAAATTTTTTTTTCCTTCAGCCAGAGGAAATGTGACGTTCTTACTGTCACCCAGTATGGGCGTATCAACCTGGGCTGCGTCCACACTCTTTTTTTTCAAACCTTAAGTACACCCATGGTGATGTGTACACCCCGTTCTCAGGACCCCCTTTTGCAGTATCAGCAACCTGTACAGAAAATTTTACTCACCAACCATTGTGGTGCAACAAGTGTCATACATCATTTTCTCCATGACATCTGTGGGAAACAGCTGACATCCAGTGAGTTCAAATGTTGTGAACCTCATCTGGATGTTTACGCCGCATCTGACAGCTATATGAGCTAATGGAAGTGCTTCAACCCATTTTTGTATCCTGCATATTTTTGCTATTTTGTTTTTACATTTTTTATTAATTCCTTCAACCTTACCTCAGCTTTATCTATCATCTATGGATGACACCTGTGTGTCCTTGCAGGTATCATATATTGTTTACCTAACCTAAAAGTGCCTCATCCGGAGCAGCCGCGCAGAGGGGACAGTGCACCCATCACTAGAAACCCAAACTCCATCCTTGTTTTTACTACCACTCTATGATAGCCAACATTTTTTTTCTTGTGCTGCTTACAACACTATCTAATTATGCCAACTTTGATAACAGACCTTCAATTTCTAAAACACTCAACTGCAATTGAATTGTAGCAAGCTACTGCCTGCATTTCCTAGGGAGATAAGATCACCCCCTTTTGCATGTCCTTTATACCTACAACCGGGCATTTTACAGCCTCAAAATGTCCTTTTCTTGTTGCAATTTTCTATCCTACTCTCTCCACTGTACCAACTCTTAATGTACCACACGCCACCCATACAATGTTACCTCCTACCTTCTGAGAGCTCCAGCGCTCTTATAACTCCCCTTAGTTTAACTAAAAGGTCTACTTGTCACTTGCTTTGCCTCCAACACTTCCATGTTCCCATCCTCCTACTGCCTTACCACTGCATAAGCCACTTTCAACGAACCATCTGTCCATAGATCTGCTCTTGTCTTTGTTTCTTCCATCACTTTCTCTGTACCCAGATGTGGGACCCCCTCCTGTATCATCACAGCCATATTATAGATGTACTGAAAGTGCAATGTAAACCGCAAAACTATACATAGTGAGTACTATCAACAAGTGCGACATGGTGTGCATATGAAAGCGAGAGGAGTCGTGGTTGGTAGACATAAACAGGAAAGCTGCAAGAAGTGTTGAACAGGCCCTCACTTCCCCAGAAAAACCAATGGCCGTAGGGCACACACACACACACACACACACACACACACACACCAATGATAGAGATAGAGATCGAGGTCTGACTTTGTGGAGCTTTGTGTTGCTTAGTGAGAGTGAGTCATCATTGGCTCCTCCCGCATCTTATGGGATAGCCTAAAATCCTTGGTCATTTTTTTGTTGTCCATCTGTCTTGTTTACAACAAGACAGATGGACAAAAATGTCAAGTCCTACTACATACCATGTGGATGTAACAACTCTGTAGACTCAAGCTGGATGCTAACATACATAAAAATCATTCACTTACCCACATCCCCTCCTGAAAAGAACACATTTTACTGAGTGTTGTTTTCAGTATAGGATGTAAGTCGACCGCCGAAGAAAAAACTTGTTTGAGAGCGATGAACGACTCCTGCGACTTGGGCATCTACACCAGTGCAGCAGAAAACTTGCACATGGCCTGAGCGTTGACCAAGGCTCGAAGAGTGGTCAGCTCACCATTATTCGCAACAAATAAGCAGCTGACCAATGCTGCATACGCCAAATGGGAACCATGATCCCTTGTGACTGCATGATGTTCCATGACAGTAAAATTAACAGCTGATGCAGAGAGTGAGGGAGAGAAGAAAACACACTAGATTATTGTGGAAGCAAAGATGCTTGATGTCCTAAAATCACATTGGATTGAGGAGAAGCTATCAAGCACACATCGTCCTCATCGTCATAATTCAAAATACAATGTAACGCATCAATGAGAGGTGTAAACAAGTGCAGGCTCCTACACCATGGGGACCACTTAGAGAAGAGAAAACTTCCAGGCTCGTCCGGCATCTCTGGAGTCAAGGCTGCCCAATAGATCTGCACACTGATCACTTTATGGAGTATTGTCCAATGCCACCATGATCTTTGAACCCAGTTGCCCTTGACAGTTCAGCTGTAGTCTAGTGGGAAACGTGTCCTGTAGCCATCTTGGTCCACATAAGATGCTTGCCCCTTGACAGTTGGTGGTATGGTCAGCCGAAGTGCGGAGGGAACCTCAGAGAAGCCCACAAATGGGACTTTTCCTGTGCTGACCTTGACAGGTGGAGGAAGGCTGCTGATGGTGGAGTACTTTGCACCAGTGTCAAGCATCATTGATAGCACAGTGTTATCTCCAGTCACAGGGATGCATGGGTCTGCCAAACCATGCATGCCGGGGCTCCTTGCCCCCCTTTTTGGTGTGAGGGCTATTGACCTCCCCCTCAGGTAAGGGGTTAGTTGAATGGTTCATGATTGAAGCATGTCCCCTTGAGGACCTTGAATAGTCTATTGCTGCTGATAAGACTGCTGTCCTTGTTGTTGAAAAGCATGTCGTGGGCAGGTCATGGCATCCACATGGAGGGAACAAGGTGGTATCACTGGGCATTCTCTCACCCGGTGAGCCATGGAGCCACAGAAATAACAACTTTCTCAACCAAGTCCCACTGCACCCCCGCCTCTCTTACCTCTACCACAACCACTCTGAGCCAGAAACTTGTGCAAATCCCTGTGGGGCTTGAATCCTGTCGACAGGTCCCCATATGGGAAGTTCTGGCGGTAGAGGAGCCCAATCAGACTTTTGGTATGATGCCTGTTGTTTGGACACCATTTGTTTTTCAGCCTTGGTGGCCCTTGAATTGTCTCGCTTCGCTCCCTGCACCTGCAATTGCAACAATTCAGATTTTAATAAAGATTCATTTTTCTCTTTTTCCATTTGCTTTTCAGTATGTCGAAGCAAATGATGCAAAAAATGTTTTTTTCACTCGTTATGTGTTGCATCAAACATATCAGCTCCAGTCATTTCAACCCACTCGCGAAGACACCTGACAAGATAAGTCATACCAGTTTCACGAGGAATCATAGAAAAAGTACATTGAGCCAGGAGAGAAGTGGAGGGAGGATAAATGCGTTGCAATACTTGACCCAAATTGCTCATTACACCACCCGTTCACTGTTCACTGTCTGCCATGTCATCGATACCAGCCTGTTGTTGCACATACCTCAACTCACTGACGGTCAATTTCACCCCCAGGATGGCTCAAAGGTCGCCAATCACGGTTGTAAACCCATGTGTTGCCTCTGTGAGGCGCTGCATAAAAAGTGCACCCCCAGAGGATGGCAAGGGTAGTTTTTCAGCAATACATGTACAATCTTTGATAGAAAAAGGCACATAAACAGGGTGAGGGCTGTGTAAGAATGCAAGAAGGGGTGCCTGAATATTAATCTCTGATACTTCTGACACACACAGCAACATTTTAGCTGTCCTACTTGCATGGCGCTGAGTCCTCCGCTTTATTGTCTTCTTACTGGCCATCTGCTGTTTACTTTCTGTACTCCAGCCCCCTTTCAACTCCTCATCTGAACCACATTCCTCTTCATCCTTCTCTTCTCCAACCTTTTCCTGACCGACCCACAACTTATCCTTAACCTTCCTTATCTCCTCATGTTGATACTGTGTTAGCAATTTCAACTGTTTCCTTCCTCCAATTTCCTTCATTAATTGTTCCTCCCTTATTGTTAATGACACCCTGTAGAGGCACTCCGCCTTGGCCTCTGCCACCTTTGGATTTTTGGCCTGTTCCTTCAAGTCAGTTAACATATCATGTGCTTCTTTGTATAAATCCTGTGTCTGCTTGGCATTTCTTAAACTCCTATCAGACCACTCGTTAATGCAGTCGCTGTCACTTTTAGTGAGGGGTCTGTCCACCTCTTTCACGCCGCCCAGACCTGTGAGGAAAGACACACTGGACATTCTGTTATTTACATTCCTTCTTGTCGCTTCCCCATCATTTTCATACATTACCTGTCCGCGTATGATGGTCACTGTTGGAGCTTGTACATGCAATGTGCTGTTTTCAGTCGAGTATGGTGGTGAGTTCTGATCACACTCAGAAGGTGATGTCTTTTTTTTACTGTTCTCGACATATTTGCAGCACTCCCTATGGTAAATAACATTACTTGCAACTCCTCTCGTTTAGCCATTCTCTTTTTTTAGGCCCCCTTTTTTAAACATCCCAGCCATTTCATGTTGTTTTTCCAGATCATCAATTTTATTCATCAGGCCTTCTCTCGCTTGTATCACTGATTGATACAGGTTTCTCATATCATAATCTCTGAGCAGTATACCATTTTCTTGTAGTTGTTTAATCATCTTCCTTACCCAGGCTTCTTTTTTTTCCTTATCTGACTCCAAACCGCTAAAGGTGGCCTCATAGTAAGGCCACACTTCTTCCAACTGTGTTCTCCACACCTTTGTGTGTGCATTTACTTTATCCACGTTAACCTTAATAAGTTCATTCTTATAAGTAAACTCCGTCATCTTCTGCCCTTACTTACCCTACATTTTGCAATTTTTTTGTTATTTTCTATACACATACACACACGACGTCTTACATTTATACTTCAGTGGGCTTTCACCACAGGTTCAAAACCTTCACTTGGTACTTTAGAAGAATTACTAAATTCTTCTGGGCCTCCAACCCATCTAATGATTTATTTTATACCACAGGTCCGAAACCTCCTTTGGTGTTTTTAGTGGAATTGTTAAAATTTCTCAGGGACGTTAACCCAATTTATTTTCTACCACAGGTCCGAAACCTCTTTGGTTTGTTTAGAAGAATTGATCAAGTTCTTCAGGGCCTTTAACCCAATTTATCTTATACCACAGGTCTGAAAGCTCCTTTGTTTTTTTTTTAGAAGAATTTTTCAAATTCTCCTGGGAAAGTACCCCAGTTTGTCAATTTATTCTGCCTCATCTTAATAATTGGCAAACTATGGATTCAGAAAAGTCCAGGAATATCTTTATGAAGTAACAGCCAATATGAAGAGTTTGAATAAACAGGTCTCTTCTTACCTTTTATATGGGCCGGCCCTGATATTCCAAACACTTTTCCGTCCACCCGAAAAGTTTTTTTTCCTTCTCTGGAGATCACGTCGGGGTCACCATAATTGTTGGAGAAGAAATTCTCTGCAACCTAATTAAGGCCTCCAAGACCACTTGTTTAAGTAAATTTCATCTCCCCATGCGTAATCGTTAATCTCCACTTATGAGAAGGAATAAAACTCACTCACTAGTAAAAGTTAACATCATGTATTGTAAAATTGGTAAGACAGAATAAAATCACAAAAACACAGGATCCTGGGCTGAGTTTCTCTTCCAATGTCCGCCTGCAGCCTCCCGACGATAAGAAGGAAAGTCATCCCCGATTTTTGCATCCTAGAGCTTTTTGTAGATCGCCTTAGATGGGGTGGAGCTGGGGGTATGTGTGGGGGATGGACCAGGATCCCGTTCCCGGACCAGATACTTCCTCCTTCACCCCATTATCTTCATTGCCTCCTGAGTAAATAACCATAAATACCTAAGACCCTCCTGGCGTTTTGGTTCTCCCCCAATGAGCTCTGCAAGGATGAAAAGAAGAAACACAACACAGGATGTTGTGCCGTGACCTTGTGTTAGCTGACCCTGGACCTGCACTGGTCAACAGTTTAACTTGATACTCATCTACCCTACATAAAAGACAATTGTTTAAAAAACTAAATTAGACTACACGCTTTTCCTCACGACACGGGGGTGCTGGAGCCTATCCCAGCTGTCTTCGAGGCGAGAGGCGGGGTACACCCTGGACTGGTCGCCAGCCATTCACAGGGCACATATAGACAAACAACCATTCACACTCATACCTATGGACAATTTGGAGTCGCCAATTAACCTAGCATGTTTTTGGAATGGGGAGGAAACCAGAGTACTTGGAGAAAACTCACGCATGGGGAGAACATGCAAACTCCACACAGAGATGGCCGAGGGTGGAATTGAACCCTTGTCTCCTAGCTGTGAGGTCTGCGCTCTAACCACTTGTCCGCCGTGCCGCCTATGTTTATGTTATGTCTTTTAAATGTCTGTTTCTTGTATCTTTGATGGTTGCTAAACCCTGAACTGAACGAATTAATCTTTTACCAACGAGACTCCCTCAACCTCCCTATACCATTTTATTTCAACTTATTTTCAACTTTATTTCAACATTTTCGTTTACCTGCTTCATTCACACTAGTTAGTCTCCCTCTGGAAGTCTTTCTTCTGTGTGTAGTCATATTGCATATAGTATACGTATATAGCCGCAAACATAACCACACACACTGCACTATGTCCATTGAAGACATATAAGCTCCATTATCTAGTAGGTAATTCAACCAATTGGTCCTTCATTACTTTGTCAAATGTTTTATTTTTTCTTGTGAATTTATTAATTCTCTTTAAACAGCCTAAAATATGTTTTATCCGATTACTCGATTAATCGAGAAAAATATCATTAGAATACTCGATCACTAAAATATTCAATAGCTGCAGCCCTAAATAATAATATGAGGAGGTGTCACAATCTATAGATTGAAGAAGATCGTTTGTCAGTTTTGCCAGTGCCAATTCAGTAGAGTGCTTCACCCAAAAACCAGACTGAAGAGGTTCAAATAAATTACTGAAGGCCATGTGACCATTGAACTGTTCCGCAACAATTTTTTCAAGGATTTTCAAAATAAATGGGAGGGTAGACACTGGCCTTTAATTAGAAATACTCTCGAGGTTTGTTTTTTTCAAAGAGGTCAAATCACTGCACTCTTGAAAACTGTAGGCACAGTGCCGGAGGAAAGATAGATATATAATATTTAAGATTGATAGAGCTAAAATTGGGAGCAGTCTTTCTCCCATATTCCAAAAACATGCTATGTTAATTGGCAACTCCAAATTGTCCATCGGTATGAATGTGAGTGTGAGTGGTTGTTTGTCTATATGTGCCCTGTGATTGGCTGGTGACCAGTCCAGGGTGTACCCCACCTCTCACCCGAAGACAGCTGGGATAGACTCTAGTACTCCTGCAACCATCCCCCTCATGGGCAAAATCGGGCGAAAATGAATGAATCATTTTCTGCAAATAGTATGTCACTGGATAATTTACATGAATATTTAAGTCACCCATGAGTACAATATTGTCCGTGCGGGTTACCAAGTCTGCAATAAATTCAGAGAATGCACCCAAGAAGCCCGAATAGGAACTGGGGGGACAATAGAGAAGTGCCAGATAAAACCTCAAATGTTTTAAAGTCGGAATTGGAGCAAGTTTAAAAGCGGTTTCATGGATTATTAGAACGTGCAACCTGAGAACTCAATTAAAATTAAGGGAAGATGCCTCTTTAAGTGATATGAAGTCTTTTGGTTTCAACCAGGTCTCACAAAGACCAATTATGTTAAGACTGTGGACTCTTATGAGATCATCAACAAGCATAGCATTTGAGGAGAGCGATCTAATATTCATAAGGCCAATTTTCGTTCAAGTGGGCTTTGTGAGGCTGTTCACCCCCAGTGAATTCATATTAGTAATATTAATAAGATTGCTTTGTCTAGAACCCATGTTGTATTTTGGTTTGTTAACCACACAATAAGAAGTTAATACCATACGGGTCTGATAGTTATTTGTTGAATTATCACTAGAAAAAGAGATCAAAGAGGGAGGTTCAGGTTTAGCACCAAGCGGTACCTCAGTAAAAAGCAAGACAGACTATGGTGCATTCATGGGTTGTGCACAATATGTCGCTTTATTCCACATAAAGACCTACAGTATGTGTATTGTGTAAGTCCGGCCTTGCGCCAGTTAGGGCTGGGACAACGCGTTGGCGTCATCGATGACGTGCAAGAACTGCACGTCGATGCGTTGTCATTCAAAAAAATTTTTTTTAAAAAGGCGGCGGCCGCCACAGTATGGAATCATAGCAAGTCGGGGGAGAAAAGATCTTGCAATAGGATGTCAAATGTATGGGAGTACTTTACACTTAAAGGAAATGATTTGTTGGTCTGTGACCTGTGCAAAATGGAGATGGCGTACCATAAAAGCACTACTGCGATGCGGTAGTTGAACAATTTTGATCCCAGTATTGACCCCTGGGGTACTTCACATGTAATATATGAACTTGCAGATGTGTATTCTCCTAGCTTTACATATTGCTTGCTGTCAGCTAAGTAGCTTTTGACCGAGTTCAGAACTAATCCTCTTATTCTGTACCTTTCTAATTTAGTTATTAGGATGTCATGATTGATTGTATCAAAGGCTTTTGTCAGACCCATGAATACTGCGACTGTACACTTTCTGTGATCTATAGCATTAGTGATTTTCTCCATAATTTTGATCAGTGGCATGGAGGTAGAAATGTTAGCTCTGTATCTGTACAGACTTTTTGATTCGTAATTTGTTTGCATTAATACATTTATCCAGCCTATTGTTGAATAGCTTCTCAATAATTTTGAAGAATTGTAGTAGTAAGGAGACTGGTCGATAGTTTGTAAATTGGTGTTTGTCACCATTTTTCAAAATTGGAACAACCTTAGCTGTTTTCATTTCTTGGGGAAATCTTCCGGTATGAAAAGATAAATTACTGATGTACATAAGCGGTTCTACAATCTTGTTGATTACCGCTTTTATAGTGTCCATTTCGATTCCAGTACAATCAGTTGATGTTTTTGCTTTACAATTTCAGACAATGTTGATGTTTCCTTTTTTGTTACATCTGTCAGGATTCCTTTCTATTGTTTCATTCCTTTCCTCCCTTGTTGTTTGTTTTGGAATCCCTTCTTCCAGTTTGGGACCAATATTGACAAAGTAGTTATTGAACTTTTCAACTGTCTCATCCATATCATCATTATAGGCGTTTCCAACCATGAAATAATTAGGGTAGTCTGTCTTTTTGTTATTTTACCTGATAATACTATTTAGAATGCCCCAGGTTGCTCGAATGTTGTTTTTGTGCTTGTCTAATAGTTGGCTGTAATATTTCTTCAGACACACTCTTGTAGTCAACTTATTTTTATAAGTTTTATATGTTCTTCCTGTTTGTTTAGACTGTTGAATGATGAATTTCCTGTATAGTGTGTTTTTTTTTCTTGCAAGCATTGGTAAGTCCTTTTGTCATTCATGGCTGGTTGTTTTTCTTTTGCTTCTTTGACTTTTCTCTCCAGGAAAAGTTCTTATCGTACAGCTTCATATAGGTATGTAGAAAGTGTTCATATGCTTCATCCATGTCTTTGGCACTGTACACACACTCCCATTTTTGTTCTTCTAGATCAGGGGTCGGCAACCTTTACTATGAAAAGAGCCATTTCACCCACTTGCCCACTAAAGAAAAATAGCCTGGAGCCGCAAAACGTTGTATGTTTAAAACAACATTGGAGGGAAAAAAAAGACGAGTTGGAGTACTCTTGCTAGTACTGGAGATAAACTTTTGTTTTTAAATGAGCTCTAATTTATTTTTTAGAATCGTCAAATAACTCATTAATAATAATTAATAACTCAAATAACTCAAAGTATTACTCATTTCCCTTCATGTTAACCTGTCAGAGAGAACTGGATAGCATCCTGTCTGCTCATTCAGTCACCAGTCAGAACTCAGTCAGGATGCATTCATGGTCTCACACAAAGTTGGATTTTTGTAAACTCATAACAAAGACGTGCATTTTCACCACACGGGTGCTAAAAAATATTCAAGCATTGCAAAGGGAGCCGCAACAAAGAGGCTGGAGAGCCACATGCGGCTCTGGAGCCGCGGGTTGCTGACCCCTGTTCTAGATCCTTCTTGAAAGTGCACTATGACCCATTTATCATTGCACTAAAATTAATATATCTGCTCCTGCATATGCTCCTGTGCAATACTATGTGTATATTTTGGATATCTTGTATATATCTTGTATGTATCTTGTTAAATTGTCTTTTTACTCTACTTTATATACCTTTTGTTTTTTTAAACTTGACTAATGCACTGAAAAGAGAAGCTCTCCAATTTCGTTGTACATCTTGTATAATGACAATAAAGGCCATTCCATTCCATTTCTCTGAACGTAGTCTTTGGACAGTCTTTGTAGCCTCCATTGTTCTGTTGTTGTAATGATGCTTGTAAATTGTAAAAAAACACAGGAAGATGATCACTGATGTCTTTGATTAGTAGGCCACTAATGGTTTTGTTATCAAAGTAATTGGTGAATATATTGTGATATATTGATTAAAGTGGCACGGTGGTCGGTTATTCTACTTGGTCTGGTGATTTGGGGAAACAAACTTAAGCTGTACATTTTATCTATAAAATCATCAATTACCTTGGTCTTGTGTGGATTCAGCAGATCGATCAATTGAAGTCTCCACATATGGAAATTGTTTTTTGATTGTTATCTGAAAAGTTGTTTTGATCCAATCTTCAAACATTTCTATCCTTGAATGTGGCGTTCTGTATAAACAACTTATGAACATGTGTTTGCTTTTTTCTTTACAGATCTCATTATTTATGCATTCTAAGATATTGTCAATAGCAACTGACATTTTTTACCACTTGTAATGTAGTTGTTTGTCCACATACAGGGCGACTCCAACTTCCAACTTAAAGTCTGTGCCTTTATCCTCGTTCAGCCAGGTTTCCGAAATGCGGTTACTTTGAAAGGTTCCTTGAATACATTCAAATATTGTTTGCATACATGCTTCTGCAGTTTATATGTATGTTTGACAACTTGTTGCCAATACTTAAATTATCATTGTATTGCTCATCTGTTTAATAATGATAGTCAATTCTCATGTGTGAAAAAAATTGTGTCCAGATCTATATCATTTTCCAATTCCAATTGTTTGTAATTTGTAGAGCCAAAGGTGTCCAATTGTAGATCTTCTTGTGTCATAATGGTGATGTTTAAGCCGTTTTCCATTTTCAAGTTAGAGTAATCTTAGTACTGTTCCACATCCTTGATATTTTTGACAACGAGCACACTGGCTTCCAGTCCTCCATTGAACTTGATGAAAATTTTGCAGTTGGCACTTCAAGTGGCTTGAATCTATCCCTGCTTTCTCAGGTCACATGCTTTCTTCGTAATTTTAGCATTGCGTTTGGTCAGGTGGTCATTCATGTAGACATTTGTACCTTTCAGCTTCTTTCCCTGTTTTAGTACAGCGGTCTTGGATTTCCTGTTAGTGAACTGGACGATGACGACGGGTGTGGTTCTGTTCCTGCCATACAGTGGAATGCAAGTGTCCATGGATTGGATGTCCACATTTACCTCTTTAGATATTAGGAAATCCACTACTTGTTCCTCTGTTGAGGCGACATCCATTTTGTCTGCTTCCTCCCTGTTCCTGACTGCTCTGGCATAAGACCTGGGTTTGATCTTCAGCCCCGTCACAATAATGTCTTTCATCCTTGTGTTTTGATCCATGCCGTTGATTGTATTTTTCAGCTCCTGAATTATTTTGTCTTTCTCCTCATTATCTTTTTTGATTATGGTATGACTCTCCTGTAATTCTTGATATGCCTCTTTCAAATTTATCATCTCCTGCATAAGGGTTTGAACGTGCTCTTCCATCTTCTGCTCCGTTTTATCCAACTTCAGAGCCACCTTTTGCAGTTCATCCCCGTTTTTCCGTACTTTCCTGTCAATGTGAGCCGTCCTCCGGGTTATGTAATCCACCTTACATACCAGCTTTGATAGCAGCTCTAGTCTACTCTCCGTTAGCGGCTGCATCATCAGGTGGAGATCGCTTTCAGTGGGAATCGGCGGCGGATCTATATGAAGACTTTCTCTGTGTCTATAATTGTGTCCAGAGTGCTTCAGCCTGAGCTAATTGAGCTCACAGGTACACCTCGATCCGAGGTACTTGGGCTGGGAGGTTCAGTATTTTGTCCGTGGGGTGAACCCTTCCTCTTGGATCTCGGTATGTTGTGGTTGCTAGGCAAAGCGTGTGTCAACACCGTCTGTCTGTTAGCCTGTTAGCTTGCCTTTACTATCTTCTGTCTTCTATATTTAATGTTGGTTGTTATAGCGAATATAGTCTCTCACTCGATGTTACAGCCTGAAATTACAGTCACCGATTCTGGTCACATTTTTCATGGCCAGAATTTCTAGGTGCAACCAAGGTGTTGAGGGAGTCCAGTTCGGGGGACTTAGAATCTCATCTCTGCTATTTGCAGATGATGTGGTGTTTATGGCCTCTTCGGGCTGTGACTTTCAGCGTTTACTGGGACGGTTATCATCTGATTGTGAAGCATCTGGGATGAGACTCAGTACCTCCAAATCAGAGGCCATGGTTCTCAGTCAGAAAAGGGTGGAGTGCTCCCTCTGGGTTGGGAATGAGGTCCTGCCCCAGGTGGAGGAGTTTAAGTATCTCGGGGTCTTGTTGACGAGTGAGGGAAGGTGGGAGCGTGAGGTCGACAGATGGATCGGTGCAGCCTCGGCAGTAATGCGGTCGCTGTACCGGATCGTCATGGTGAAAAGAGAGCTGAGCCGGAAGGCAAAGCTCTCAATTTACCGGTCGATCTCTGTTCCCACCCTCACCTATGGTCATGAGCTTTGGGTCAAGACCGGAAGAATGAGATTGCGGATACAGGCGGTTGAAATGATTTTCCTCCGTAGGGTAGCTGGACTCACACTAAGAGATAGGGTGAGGAGCTCAGTCATCCGGGAGGGGCTCAGAGTAGAGCCGCTTCTCCTTCACATCGAGAGGAGTCAGTTGAGGTGGCTCGGGCATCTCATCCGGATGCCTCCCGGACGCCTCCCTGGTGAGGTGTTCCGGGCATGCCCAGCCGGGAAAAGGCCCCGGGGCAGACCTAGGACACGCTGGAGGGATAATGTCTCACAGCTGGCCTGGGAACACCTTGGTGTCCTCCCGGTGCAGCTGGAGGAGGTGGCCAGGACCGGGTAGTCTGGGCCTTCCCTACTGAGACTGCTGCTGCCGCGACCCGGACCCGGATAAGCGGAGGAAAATGGATGGATGGCTGGATAATATTTACTCTACACATTTTTACAGCATTGGAAAACGTTAAGAATGTTTGTGTCATGGCTGTCCTCCTACAGAAACCTTATTAAAAGAAAAAAATATATTTTTCTCCCCCATCTTTTTCCATTTTCAAACATTTTTCAAAAAGCTCCAGGGAGCCACTAGGGTGGCGCTAAAGAGCCACATGCAGCTCTCGAGCCGGGGGTTGCCGGCCCCCGGATTAAGCAAAAATGGCACACAATAGTACATAACAGTACTTCACAACTGTTGAATTTACTCATTAGCATGCAAAATTACGCACCACTCCAGGGACAAAATTTGTGGAAGTTTCAAGGTGGCTTTACATGTGTATTGTTGAACAAATATTGTTTGTTCTTCTCAAATGTGTCTTTCTGACTCCTCCCTTTTGTCTTTCTGCATTTAGTCCAACAGGGAAAAAGTTCAGGAGTAAGCCTCAGTTGGCCCGTTACCTTGGAAACTCAGTGGATCTGGCATGTTTCGATTTCCGGACGGGGAAGATGATGCCTGGCAAACTGCAGAAGAACAAACAAAGGTTGAGACATGACCCTCTCAGCCTGGCTAAGGTAATCTAAAAAAACTTTGATCTCTTCCGGGGCCATGCTTTTCTTGCACTGTGTGTCATCAGATTATCAGATTAACACCACATTCTGCAGCAGCTCCACAGGTTGGTAGGTCAGGTGACAGGCACTCGTTATGCCTTACTTAATGACTTGGTTTAGGACTTAGGTCTTAATGGTACTTGTTTGTTGAGACTTGGTTATTTGGCACTTTTGGTGAAGTCTTTTTTCCATCAGTGTTGTGGAATTTATGTGGTCCACTCTTGCATCTACTGGACGGAGTTGTAACAGCAACCCATTCATGCGCATCATTATAATGTAAATGTGATCAAGGGTGAACACATCGAAGCCACCCTGGAAACACTGGATCACATTGCCATCTCCAACAAAGACAACAAAGATGTTTTCTGTCATTGTCAGGACTTTCCATACATTTTACAATTACATTTGTATTGCCACAGAAGGATTTTCTGTGACTTTTTTTTTTTATTTTTAGATTTGGTACTGTTCATCCTTGTCCACAATCACAGTATAGTATGAGTTTGAATGGCTGTTACAGCTCCGTTCAGTAAATGGCATCAGAACTCTACAAAACCAGAAGTCAGAGGCACTTCAACTTGCATAAGGAAGGTGCCCTTTAATTTGCAAGCAATAGCTAACAACTAGCTAGACAACACAGTGCAAACAGACAGAGGGTCATCAAACAGAACAGCAATCTTAGTCACAGTTGGAAGTAAAATGTCACAATCTGCATTGTTGCCTGTGTGACAATTTCTGTGTTTTCTGTGTTTTGTTTCTCTTCACCTTTGTAAGCCTGATTTCCTGGTTTCGTGCTCTTATTTTGTATTATTTCCTGTGTTGTTCTGTTGTGGTTCTCGCAGCTCTTGCGTTCCCGCTTATGCACACCTGGTAGTAATTGTTGATTGTTGTATTTAGTTCAGCCGGGTGCTTCTTCCTTTGTTGGTGCATTGAGCCTTTGAAGTGCTGTATGCCAGTGATTCGCCTAGTCCACGCTCATTATCATAAATAAAACTTAAAAAAAAAAAAGTTTTTCCCTGCAATTGGTGCTCATCTCTGCATCCTGGGGTTGCATCGCAACGCCTACATGCACAAACGTGACAGACTGCACCAAACAGATGAAGACGACCTCGCGGAGATGGACCTCTGAACCTGGCAGGTTCTAAAGGCGTGC
Source organism: Doryrhamphus excisus (assembly GCF_030265055.1). Lineage (NCBI taxonomy): Eukaryota > Metazoa > Chordata > Actinopteri > Syngnathiformes > Syngnathidae > Doryrhamphus > Doryrhamphus excisus. The sequence continues at coordinate 17,948,555 of NC_080467.1, forward strand.
ACGCAGTTTACTCCAGAGGAGTTGGAGGACATGGGGGCTGGACGGCACGCTGATCCCGATGGCGGGTGTACCCCGGACCGCCGCTGTCACACCAAACCGACGCCAACGCACGTCTCGACCGATTCCGTCAAGGGCTTCACGGCGTCATACAGTACAGCAGTCTTCTTCCTCACTTCCATGCCAAGCCAGGGTGCACCACCCCGCTCACGCTGCTTCGGAGTGCCGGCCTATGATTGAGCGCACGAAGGCTCCCGCTCCATGTTAGCACGCCGATCTCCCGCTGTCCTCGTCTGGGTCCCCGTTGCCTCTCGTACAACACAAAGAGGAGCACAGTACACTTTCTCCTCACACGCCTTCGCGCTCTAAGTTTCAGCTGCCCTCTTCACATTCGACAACGGCCTAGTTCCAAAGCCCGCGCCATGGTGCCCCAAGATTCTGCCGCCCTCCACCTCGGAGTCAACATTGCACGCAGCCAAATTCAAAGTGGCCAATATTCCACCCACTCCCGCACCTCGACTCAAGAGGCTTCAGACCTATCCGTGCCCACTCCACGCAGTTTGAACACACAACAACAATGAACTTCCATTCTACAAGGGTAACGACGACGAAGCGCTAACACCAAACACGTCACTTTAGTTATTTGCAAAATGCCCGCAAGACATGCTGTGTATTCCAGCGCCAACACTACTTGACACTACCACATTGTGAGGTATTAGATGTACAATGTTACACACACTTACATGGAGCCCAGCTAACCTCATGCAAGTATTTTTAAAAGCTCATATGTATTATAAAGCACGCACACACGCACATCTGTGGCTCTAGCCTCCACCAGCCTTGCTCTGTGTGTTTTTGTTCCATGGTGCACCCTTTCCGACATCATCGCCTTTTGTTCCCCTTTGGACTCAATAAACTCTTGTGAGTACTCACCTGCCTCCGTGTTTGGGATCCAGGCCCAACTGAGAACGTGACAGAATAATCCAGCCAACAGAATGGACCCCGTTGACGCGGACCCCATCAAAGAATCCCTTTGTCTCCAAGCCATGCGCCTGTCCAAGCAGGAGGAACAGTTCGACGTACTTGGAGCTTGCGTGCAGAACCTAGCGGAGCGACAAGACGCTCGCATGGCCGCACTCGAGGCTGTCCGCCATTCAGGTCCACCCGGCTCTCACCGCACCACAAGCGCCGGATCCTCCTCCTCCCTCGGTCGCAGTCTCCAGCTCAGCAGCCACGTGTCCCCAACTCTCGAGACCGGAGCGATTCTCCGGGGACTCAGGTGCGCTCCTTTTTAACCCAGTGCGAGTTACATTTCTCAGCCATCTGCTCCTCTTTCTCCACTTTTGCGAGAGCATTGGAGCAAGTTTTCCAACGAGACCCTCCCGGCCCCGAGGCTGCCCGCACCCTGAGGCTTAGCCAGGACAGACGCTGCGTATCCGATTACGCCATTGAATTCCGCGCGCTCGCGGCGAAGAGCAACTGGAACCCTTCGGCCCTCCTGGACGTCTTTTCTGATGGGCTCGCTGAGCGGATAAGGGACCATATGATTCTCCTGGAGACGGCGGGTGAACTGGGCGACCTGATCGCCCTGGCGGTGCGCATCGAGAAGCGCCTGGACTTCCGGGAGCAGGACAGGCTGCTCCGACGTGCCGCGCCCCCTTCGCTTGGGGCTCCCTCGATGACTCGGGCTCCCTCCGACAGCAGGTCATCCATTCCCTCGGGAACGCCCCCTATGCTGGCACTGGAGGAACCGATGCAGCTCGGCGAACATCGCCTCACGTCGGCCGAGAGGAAGCGTCAGGTTTGGCTCCACCTCTGCCTCTACTGTGGCCAAGCGGACCACGCGATCTCCTGCTGTCCCGTCGCCCGGACAGCCAACGCTCCCAAGCTTCGGCCACGCTTCTTTCTGGTTCGCCGGTGGAGCCTCCGACCGTGCCCCCTTCCGCGATCACGCCGGCATATCTGTGTTGATATTACGGCGTTTATCAACTCTACATACATTACATACATACATTTCTTCCTCGCTCGCCGCTGGTCTCATTCGACCCTCTTCCTCCCCAGCTGCCAGTTTCTTTTTTGTTGAGAAGAAGGATAAGTCACTCCGCCCTTGTGATGATTACCGCGCTCTCAACAAATACCCACTCCCATTATTGGATTCCGCATTTAATTCCCTCAGCTCTGCCAAGTTCTTCACTAAACTCGATCTCCACAATGCTTACCACCTCATACGCATCCGGAAGGGGAAGACGAGTGGAAGACCGCATTTAACACCCCTATTGGCCATTTTGAATATCTTGTCATGCCTTTTGGCCTCACCAATGCACCGGCCATCTTTCAGTGCCTTATTAATGACGTGCTACGCGATATGCTTGGTCGCTTCGTTTTTGTCTATTTTGACGATATTTTGATTTTTTCTGATTCTCTCAAGGAACACACTCAGCAGGTGCAGCTGGTATTACAGAGGCTCCTTGCCAACAAACTCTTTGTCAAGGCGGAGAAATGTACGTTCCACGCTCCCTCGGTTTCTTTTCTGGGGTTCATTGTTGAGAAGGGGCAACTTCGAGCCAACCCTGCCAAGATCCAGGCTGTGGTTCAGTGGCACCCTCCTACATCAAGGAAGGACCTTCAAAGGTTTCTGGGCTTCGCTAATTTTTTACCGCCGCTTTATTCAGAACTTCAGTCGGATTGCAGAACCTTTGAACAGGCTCACATCCACTAAGAGTCTGTTTGTGTGGACCCCAGATGCTAACGCCGCTTTTGAATAAAATGCGTTTCACCTTGGCTCCTGTCCTTGCTCACCCTGACCCCTTGTCTCAATTTTTTGTCAAGGTTGATGCTTCCGACACTGGTGTGGGGGCTGTCCTCTCCCAGCGCTCCACCACCGACCACAAGCTGCACCCCTGCGCCTTCTTCTCACGTCACCTGAACCTGGCAGAAAGAAACTACGACATTGGCAATAGGGAATTATTGGCGGTTGTCTTGGCACTGCAGGAGTGGAGGCACTGGCTGGAGGGTTCTGAGGTGTTGTACTCACGGACCATAAAAACTTGGCCTATCTCCATTCTGCTCACAGGCTCAACCCCCGGCAGGTACGCTGGGTGCTCTTCCTAACCTGGTTTGACTTCTCCATAACCTTCCGCCCTGGCTCCCGAAACGGCAAGCCCGACGCCCTCTCCAGGATGTACTCCCCTCCCTCGGACGCACTTCCCAAAGAGACCATCCTTCCTCAGTCCCGTATCCTGGGGGGCTTCAGTGGGAGGTAGAGAAGCAGGTGATGGATGCCATGGAGGACTCCTCCCCCCAAGGGACTGCCCTGCCGGGCGCCTGTTCATGATCCTTCACTTTGCTCTGAGGTTCTTCGCTGGGCGCACAAGTCCAAGCTCGCCTGCCACCCGGAATTGCACGCACCCCCTTCCTCCTGTCACAGTGCTTCTGGTGGCCTTCCCTGCGTGCTGACGTCAGGGAGTTTGTGGCCGCCTGTACTACCTGTGCAAGGAATAAACCATCCCATCAGGCTCCACCGGGTCTCCTGCGCCCCCTGCTCATCCCCACCCGGCCGTTGTCCCATGTGGCTTTGGACTTCGTAACTGGTCTTCCCCCTTCCAATGGCAACACAGTCATCCTCACAATCGACAGGTTCTCAAATATGGCCCATTTTGTTGCCCTCCCCAAACTCCCCTCTGCGCTGGAGACGGCTCAACTCCTGGATCACCATGTCTTCAGGCTCCACGGCATCCCCCTCGATGTGGTCTCTGACCGGGGTACCCAGTTTTCTTCGGCCATGTGAAAGGCTTTTTGCAGGGCCATGGGGGCTACCGCTAGCTTGTCGTCAGGCTACCACCCGCAAACGAACGGCCAGCGAGCTAACCAGGACTTGGAGGCCGCCATTCACTGTGTTTGCCACCAGCAGCCCGCCTCCTGGGCCATCAACCTGCTGTGGATCGAGTATGCTCACAACTCCCTTGTCTGCTGTGCCACAGGCCTTTCGTCTTTCCACTGAGTGTACGGGTACCAGCCCCCAGCTTTTCCTTCTCTGGAGGCGGAGTCGGCAGTCCCTTTCATCTCTGCCCACCTGCACCATGCTCGCCTGGCTTGGCGAAACACCCGGAAGGCCCTGGCACGCACAGCCGAGGGCAACCTGCGTCTGGCCAACCGCCACCGCTTGCCTGCTCCTGAATACAAACCTGGCCAGAGGGTGTGGCTGTCGAGTCGGGATTTGCCCCTCCACACCAATTCCAGGAAACTACAGCCCAGATTCATCGGTCCTTACCCTGTGGAACGGGTCATGAGCCCCTCCTCTGTCCTGCCTCCCAGACGCCCTGGGAGTACACCCCACCTTCCACATCTCCCTCCTTAAACCTGTCAGCGTCAGCGACCTCAGTAGAGATTTAACAACAGTTAAATGTCAATGATGGCTAAGGGTCACAATGGAGATGATATCACTGAAATGAAACAGTCCAACTTACCAGTGGCAATAGTATGACCCGTGATAGTAAACAGAATTGCAGCCATACAGTAATTAAAATCTCACTGCTTGACATCATTATTACTGTAATAATAGCATACCAAAAGCATATAGACATCAGCGATAAGATGGTAGATTGTGTAGAGAAGCACCCATGTGCTGTGAGGGAGCATATGGAGATGTGTACTTCTGTGTATATATTCATATGTGTGCATAAGTGTGCTTGTGTGTGTGAATGCGTGTGTGTGTGAATGTGTAATTGTCACCGAGAATGACAAAAGGAGAGAGACTGCCTTCTACCACCCAGTAAACCCCGCCCCGCGTAGCCAGGTCAAGCCCCCACCGCCAGAGATCCCCAGGCCCTGTGGGTGCGGGCAAAGCCAGGGCCGACTCCCCAAGACAACAGGGCGCCAGCAGGTCGGAGGAGAGCCACACCCCCGAGACCGGCGGGAGACCATACCCCACTAGGGCAGAAGGGCATCGAGGGCCACACACCTGCAGGCATAAGGGCACCGCCGCCAACCGGAAGGTAGCCCGTCCACGGCCAGAGGCGCCGCCCCCCTCGCCCTCCACACACCCCCAGGAAGCGGAAGCCGGCCCCAGGTAACCCCAGGTCTGACCACCGACATAGGACCACCCCGGCCAGGACAGAAGAGGCCCGGACCCACTGCCCCATGGAGGACTGGGATGGAACGCCCTGCGCCAGACCCCCGCAGAGCCCACCCCCCATATATCTATATAGCCATACACACACACACGCACACACACACATATATATATATATATATATATATATATGTATGTATATATATATATATATAGGGGGGGATACTGTCACGTCCGGTTGCCCTTGCTTTGTGCCTCTGTCTCCCTCCTGTCCATTTCTGTTGCTCCAGATCTCTTGCTCCTGGCTGGAGGCAGAGCTGCTGAACGCACCTGAAGCTGATGACCCTTGTCCAGTACTTAAGCTCATCTCTAACAGCTGGCTCTCACTGGATTATTCTCTTTCGCCACCCGATGCTACAGCCTTGCTACAAAACCCTGTTTGTGTAGTTTATGCGTTCAGTGGCTCTAGCCTCCACCAGCCTTGCTCTGTGTGTTTTTGTTCCATGGTGCACCCTTTTCGACACCATAGCCTTTTGTTCCCCGTTGGACTCAATAAACTCTTGAGAGTACTCACCTGTCTCCTGCCTCCGCGTTTGGGATCCAGGCCCAACCGAGAACGTGACACAGACTGTGAATTCACTGTGCTACACATTTCTCCATGCGTCAGGTGAGGATACCATGGATACCAAGAGGATACCATGATAACCCTACTATAGTTGGCATCCATTACACATGCACACTCACTGCACTTCTATTTGTTGCATTCTCTTGTTAGAGTTCATGAGACTTTTGTTTTGCGGCTCCAGGCTATTTTTCTTTAATGGGCAAGGGGGTAAAATGGCTCTTTTCATAGTAAAGGTTGCCAACCCCTGGTCTAAGACAGAACTCAGCCAGGATGCAGTCATGGTCTCACACAAAGTTGGTGTTAAACAAATATTCGAGCATTGCAAAGGGAGCCACAACAAAGAGGATGAAGAGCCGTGGGTTGCAGACCCCTGACCTAGACAATGTACGAGAACTAATTTTGGTGAATCATGCAGAAATCATGCAGAAACCAACCTCAGTTGGAAAACTGAGGATGCTGAAGCTGGTGAAGGTAAGGAGAGAAAGGCTTTCACTGACACACTGTTTCTATCCCCACAGGGAGGTAAGCCTGATCTGAACACATCCCTGCCCATCAGACAGACGGCATCCATCTTTAAACAGCCTGTTACCAAGGTTACAAGTCACCCTGGAAACAAGGTCAAGACAGACCTGCAGAAAGCGACTGAGCAGCCCACACAAGTATTGTCCTTTTAGTCACTTTTTCTCTAATACACATGCATACATTGTATTCTTGTTGTATTCTCGTGTACAAAGTACAAGTACAAATAATGAGATTTGCGCATTTGGAAGTGAACCCTGAAAGAAGCTTGGGATGGCTGAAAATGCTCTGTTGCAACGGCTCGTAAAAGTGTTTCTTTGGATGTAAAGCTGTATTTTAATGCCGAAAGTTCATTTTTGTATTCACACATCAATGAGAATACTGTTGTCCCTCGTTTCTTAAATAATTGATCATGATTAATCACCATTAACAACTATGTCTGAACTATGCCCATTTTTACTGTATTTAATGAATAGAAAGATATTGTGAGGATAAGCGAGCTAACCTGTAACTAGCCTACAATTTATTTGTTATAACCTTAAGAAAGAGTTTTAAATAGGGAAATAGTATCATCTGTCAAGCTGCTGTAGTTTGAAGATCGGATAATATCAACTTCCGTCAAGAGATCTAGTCGATCCCATTCGTGACTCTGGGCCACACACCAACATTGTAGCCACTCAACTCCCACCACCCGCAAGAAGAAGAAAACACAACACCACCATGCAAACTTGTGCGGTGTACCATGGTGAAATTAGTTTCACATTGGATGTTAGATATTAGGCTCCATTGTTACAACGGTAGTTCCCTCTTGCTGTGCCTGGACTGCTGTGTCATTGTGCGGGCAGCTCGCATAGGAAATTCCGCTATAACCACTGATTGTTTATACCAGGGACTGTCAATAAATGTGTTTAAAGTTTATTTACCTCAACTGGTTCCTCTCGATGTGGAGGAGTAGCAGCTCTTGTCACAATTATTTTTCAGTGATAAATGAGTACAGAATATACCAGGCTTTGGTAATAATTTTCAGGTTAATGACACTGTGTTTCAGTATTCTTTTTTTGTACTTTGTAACCACCATGTTTTTGTACTGTTTTTTTTTTTTTAAACTGAAATTGTGTAGAAATGCAAAGTTCATCGTTTATAGGTTGAAGTGCAGCATTAATACCTCTGGTTGACTCCAGCTAGTTCAAGGCTGGACTGCACAGTATTTGTTTACCAAGTAAATGCGAGTAAACTAATTGATCATTTTCTTGTGTGTGTGTTGCTTCCTGTGATTTTCCATCTGGTGAGTGGGAAAACTGCTATAAATTGGTCTGTAAGTGAGAGACAATCTTTCATTCATTAATTCATTTTCTACTGCTTATCTTCACAAGGATCACGGGGGTGCTGTAGCCTATCCCAGCTGTCTTTGGCGAGAGGCGGCTAACAACCATTCACACTCACATTCATACCTATGGACAATTTGGAGTCGCCAATATGTTCATTCATTCATTCATTCATTTTCTACCGCTTTTTCCTCACGAGGGTCGCGGGGGTGCTGGAGCCTATCCCAGCTGTCTTCGGGCGAGAGGTGGGGTACACCCTGGACTGGTCGCCAGCCAATCACAGGGCACATATAGACAAACAACCATTCACACTCACATTCATACCTATGGACAATTTGGAGTCGCCAATTAACCTAGCATGTTTTTGGAATGTGGGAGGAAACCGGAGTGCCCGGAGAAAACCCACGCATGCACGGGGAGAACATGCAAACTCCACACAGAGATGTCCAAGGGCGGAATCGAACTCAGGTCTCCTAGCTGTGTGGCCTGCGCGCTAATCACTCGACAAAGAGACAATCCATTCAGGCATATTCAACTTTAGATTTTTCATTGTGACCAAGCAGCAGACTCCAACTTGGAAAATAAGTCATTATGTACAGTGACAAATGAAAGAATGGCTCCCTGACGCCACTCAATGCTGTCTCTGTCTCTCTGCAGCTTTTTTGGGAGAGGAGGTTGAAAGGTTTGCGATCATCAGATATCTCTGAAGAGGTTCTACGTACCATAGACCTACCCAAAAGCTTACAGAGTGAGTCTTCATCATCTGCTTAGGACCCAAAATATGTGCACTTTGGCTCTGACCTTTATGACACTGCAGGTGTGGGTGTCGACTCAAGTGATGACACTCTCCTGTCTGCCATCGCCAGTGCTCTGCACATGAGCTCGTCTCCTATCACAGGACAAACTTCTGTGGCAGCTGAGAAGAACCCAGCAGTCTGGCTGAACACATCACAGCCCCTGTGCAAGGCCTTCATTGTGACTGACGAACAAATACGGTGAGAGACAGAGAGGTGCTATTATCGTTGAGGCATTTTTTTCTCTGCATGGCTTGAAATTGAGAAAGGTTTATACCTGGATGGTAATGGAGCAACGGTACATTTATTTGTAATCAGATATTTTATGGTACAAAACTTACGGTGGGATATACCCACTATTTTGTGGGTGCTCTGTCAATGCTCTGACCATTTTTCTGTGTCATGAAAAGCACAAAAGGTGAAAATGGTCCCCTCTTGCAATTTACAATGCAAATATTCCTGGATCCAGACAGTGATCCAGATCACCCCCAAAGTTTAAGCAGTTCTTTCATTTCCATATCGTAACTATATTGTATCTACTAATACAGGGGTGCTCACACTTTTTCAGCATGCGAGCTACTTTTAAAATGACCGAGTCAAAATGATCTACCCACTACAAAAATGCAAAACATCTATTTATTTTCAAATGTATTGAGGATTATTTGTACGTACAATGTATGTTGATGTACCTTACATAACCAAATGAGCCAATGTTGCAAAACACACATAATTAACTATTGAAATTTTTTGTAATTACCTGAGTTTACTTTGATGACTTGCACTGAATTGAACCAGCCAGGGATGCATAGTCCAGACAGTAGCTGCTGATAGCCAGCCTCAAGCACACTTCCAAATGTTTATCAGTCATGGATAATATCCGTATCATAATATCCGTATAATATTCCATATCCGTACGAAAGTGATATGTTTTTTGCCTTTTTACTTGGTCCAGTTTTTGCCTTTTTACTTGGTCCAGCTCCTTCACTCATTTAGTGACCATAAACTTTAGCGAGGGCTTAAAATCTGACGCAATTCGCCGACTAGCTTAGCACTTTGCATCGTTGTTTACGCATGAGCGGTGACCTAAAGGTCAAAATTCAGTTGTCATCTGATTGGTTGTCCTGTATGTCAATCAAGTAACGGGGATGGATGATAGGCTGACATCGTAAGTTCTGTTGCACTTAGAGACGTTGTTTGATTTGATTGGTCACCCGAAGGGCAACATTCAGTTGTCATCTGAATGGCTGCCCTGTATATCAATCAAGTGACGGCATTGATGCTGGGATGATATTTTTTTAATGTCACACCGCGATCGACCAGCGATCGACCAGTACCACCTCCGCGATCGACCGGTAGCTCGCGATCGACTTAATGAGCACCCTTGTACTAATAGATGTGCTAATTTAACGCTGTTAGGTCTTGGACCTGATGCAGACACGAACGTCACAAAATGTGACAGTGGATATACAGTATGTGTATTTGTAATTCAGTATTCACGCCCTTGCAAATTCTCAGATTATTTATTTTAATTGGACATTTCTTCGACATACGACACATCTTACTTGCCCTAAGTCAATATTTGCGTTCCCTTTCTATTTAATTCAGGTGCGTGCACCCAAGTTTGTCGTTGTATTGTTTGTTGTAGCTTGCCACACTACTGCAAGTGTCTTCGCTGGTGTCCTGCTGCTGCATATCCACAATTATAATTAAAAGTCAACTTTTTATCTGTACTTGGGTCTCCTGGTCCCTGCATACTGGGGTTTAAGGGGGTGGAAAATAATCGATGCGCATCTGCATGATGTCAGTGCATCGGCTCATTCACTTGGTATGGATGCAATTGACGGGTGAAATCTAGATTCTAAATCTCGATGCTATTGTGGGTATCGGTAAAATGAATTAGTTTTATGAATGTTCAACTTCGCCCCATATGCTGTTCCCCAGGTGCAATGAATGCACCATCATTATTTTGTGTTTTATACTGCATACGGACGGAAGCTGTGAGGCACATACAACTACTAGTAAAACAGCATGAACGTTCGTGTGCAAGCAGCAACGAGGAAGTTTGTACTATATTTAACCCACTCTCAACGTTTAAATTGAATGTTTGGAAACACTACGGATTTGCAAAGAACGGCGGAAAGCTCTACAAAATGTACGTGATTTGCAAAGAATTCCGCGTTAAGAAACCCTACAACGACAGCACAACAAAAATGCAGACCCCCTTAAAAAGAGAAAATGTTGGCTCTTATTACACAAAATCCTTGAAATTACCACAAACACGTTAAGGAGAGCACACTAGCAATGTGCAGATTGATACTAGGATCGACCGATATGTTTTTTTTTTTCGGGCCGATGCCGATAACGATTTTTTCCCATCACCCTGAGCTGATACTGCTTTTGCGCCCTCAATTTACATAAAAAAAACACAGTAGGATTCAGCTTTCTTAAACACACATTTATACGGCTTTATCAACTTTAAAAGGAATAAATATTCAACCATGTGCAAAACATTTCTGTCGTAGTTTAAGTTTCTCTAGCATCGACTCCTCCGCAGTGAGACGCACCCCCCCCCCCGCCCCCCACACACACACAAACACATCACACTGACACAATTTAGTACGACATATAAAACATTTCTCTCATCATTAAAGTCTGTGTTGTGCACACTAAAGACCTCTGATAGACACGCTGCTCCAGTATTGGATTAGACATTAAATCAATGTAGTACTTGCACACACACTACCTCAATCTTTATTTCCATAAACACAGAAAAAATGTGATGTTGTGCTTTTTACGCATGCACATCACTTTCCAGATGCTTTGTGTTCACATTAACAAGGTGCATTTGTTTGGTAATTTGATAACCGCATAAATCAGAATAAATAGCGCCACCCCGATTTGAGAAATACTTGAGAAAGTGAATACTTGAGAAAGTGATAATATTTATTAATGTGTCTGTACTGTACAGACTGAACAAAATGGAGAGCATACAAGCGTATTCGGGAGTCAAATTGCATGTTGAGTACTATAAATGTCTACAAGTTGGTAGGTCTGCAGTAAAATGAAAAACTCTCGCCGCTCTCAATGGCTGGGTCCAGGGCATTCATGCTATCCCACCGTACGTCCAATGGACTTTGGCTGGGGGAAGCCGTCCACCGAGGTGGGGGTCAACAGCTGTAGGAGGATGTTGCCCGCTACTGCAGGAGCTTATTGCATGCAATAATGGCATTGTAACTGCTGCTACTCTTCATTTTTGTTGCTATGTAGTTATCAGTGGTTGGCGGTGCATTTAGCCCCTTCTGTGGGGACTTGACCAGCCAGAATTTTTATTGGCAGACACTAGACACGTTTTCATGACATTTTCTTCTTTCCGAATGGAATTTTTTTTGAATGACTTTTCCGAAAACAATGGTATACATGGAAAGGAATATTCCAATCTCTTGTCTACATGCACCGCTATAATCAAACAGAATGGGGCATGCGCAGTAAAGCGTAAACGTCAACATGACGTGATACTGGCTTCTCAGAGTTTTTCTTTCAATTGTTGGAATAACTCCGTATTATAACTTCGTAGAGTTTTTCATTTGTCCAGTCTTGAAATTTAGTTTGGATCAAAAACAAACTTTCCGCAGCATTCCAGTGCCAATTGCTCGCCTCCGTTTTTAAAACTGAAGAAGTCTCAAGCTGCGTGTTACGTCATATCTGAGCATGCGATGCACGAACGCACCCGGGATAAATTTAAACAGGAAAAGATTAAATTCAATCTTGCTAATATTTTATAATTAAACTCAGGGCATGTTTTATATAGATATATATTTTCTTTTTAAAGAAAAACTGGACTTGTGAATAAAGTATAGAAGGGTTTAGATTCTGTTCCACAGATGACTGTAATGCACACCGAGAGCTGCTTGCCAACCGCCAATAAACAACAGAAGAAGAAAAACACGACGAAGAACACACCCTGACAACTTTCCGTTTGAGCGGGTACAAGATACCTCAATCGGATTGGGGAAAGGAATATTCCACCCCTGTGAATCCGATTATATGTTCATTCCGATTGGCACTTTTCTTTCGGAATGAGGTGTATACAAAGGTTACATTCTTTCCGTTTGAGCAAATAAACCGAATGCAATTGGAATAGTTGGGTCCATGTATACGTGGCTAGTTTTAGTTTTTGTTCCAGTTTGTTTAAAACATTCAACAGTTAAAACCATCGTGGGTAGGTTATGCATGCACATTTCAAAATGTATTTGCGTTGTTTTGTGACTCAGTTAAAGAAAAAAGTCTGTTTGTCCAGTTCTCAATTTTATCAGTGTAGTTAAAAAAATATATATAATCATAATAATAATATTGGGTTCATTAAGAGCTATGACTTTGCGCTCCTTATTAAAGTCTTCTTAATAACCTTTGGAGTAACATTGTTTATATATATATTTATATATAACACATTATAGTCTTTTGAGTAAATTATTACACATTTTCATGAGCATTTTTGACATCCAACAATATTATTGTTGCATTGATTTTAGTCTACATTTTGAAACATGTTATACTCTGCTCCACTTGATGAGAGAGACAGGCTTCTCTTGATGTCTCGTTACAACTATGCTTCTTTGTCGCTCCTCATATGGTTGACCCCATGACGACTGCAACCAGACACAATGTCACATGCAGTTGATTCTTAATCGGATGTTATGATTGTGTTTTTAGCGAGCAGGAACTGAAGGTTCATCAGGCAAGGAGGAGTCTGGAGGAGGCGCTGATGGCTGACGGTTTGGCACGTGCTGCTGAAAACACCCGAGAGATGCTGGAGGGCATGACAGCTTGAGCACAGAAACATGAGACAGGTACACAAACATTGTTATATGTACATATACATGTTATACATGTTATACATATACATACAGACTGAAAAACTGTACCACCTCTGTGACGCCTCTGCTAGAATTTGGACCTTGATACATATCACCAATTCTACAATTGATGGAGTGAAAGATGAAGCAAGATAGAGAAGAGAAAATATTGCATATGTTATTCATTCATTGATTCATTTTCTACCGCTTTTCCTCACGAGGGTCGCGGGGGGTGCTGGAGCCTATCCCAGCTCTCTTCGGGCGAGAGGCGGGGTACACCCTGGACTTGTCGCCAGCCAATCACAGGGCACATATAGACAAACAACCATGCATATGTTATTATTATTATTATTATTATTATTATTATTAACAGTAGTCTATTTGGTCTCAAATAACATTGACAGTAATATATTTTAGCATCAGTTTATGGGGCTATAAACATTTAAAAACACACCTGCATTTTTTTATTTGTGATTTGATTAAATGCAAAACTTTGTTTGTCCTGTCTTTTTTTTTTCCCATTGTACTTTTTTGATAATATGACCTTTTTATGAATTACTTAATAATGACCATGAATTTCTCACAGGGCTAGTAATAACCAGTATACAGTATAAGTATCAACCCGTTGAACATGAACATAAAAACATACTCTTTATATAAACCTGAGTGGTTTGGAAAGTTCAGCCTAGCCCGTCGTAAAACGGGGTGAAAAGTCTAGTGTAGCGTGTCATAGACTGTACACTGTGAATCCGAAGGTGTTTAATCCTGTGAGTGGTGCATGTGCCTTTGCACAATCGTCCTTTCTTCACTATTTCAGACAAACTAGCGAGCACCGTTGCACAATGTCCATGGTTGAAATGGATGGCTCTTCTTATTTGGTGTTATGCCGCTTGGCCTATCACCGAACGTAGGCACAGGAAGTTAAATAAATGAACGATTCCGGGAGAATCGGAATGTCAAAACCTGTTCCGATCGATGGTCGATGCTCAATTTTAATCCCAACCGGGTTAAATGGAAATGTATGGCAATATACTGTACAGTAAAGTCTCGTTATATCGATATCGGTTATATCGAAGTACTGCTTATTACGATACTATTTTCATTTCCCGGCAAATTCATTACGTGGCTAGTTTTAGTTTTTGTTCCAGTTTGTTTAAAACATTCAACAGTTAAAACCATCGTGGGTTATGCAGGTTATGCATGCACATTTCAAAATGTATCCGCATTGTTTTGTGACTCAGTTAAAGAAAAAAGTCTGTTTGTCCAGTTCTCAATTTTATCAGTGTAGTTTTAAAAATATATATAATAATAATAATAATACATTTTATTTCAAAGCGCCTTTCAGGACACCCAAGATCGCTGTACAGAAGATATAAAAACACGAATATAAAATACAAGATTAAAAAAAAATATATAATGTAAATATCATATTTTATCGGCCCGCCTCGTGAACCTAACATTAATGCGCCGCAAATGCATCGCAACCGAGGTGCAAACAGTGCCGATCGTGCATATCAAAGCATGTCTCATTCACATGAATGGGTAAACCTTTTCACCCCTTTTGGAGCAGGTTGTGGTGCAATTAATTTATCTAGAATCTTGGACCTTCCTTGTTAACTTCTGTGAATAACTCATCAAGTTACTCACACATAAGCATAGCCTTTTGGGTAATTATGCTTCATTTGTAGCAGTGTTAATTAAAGTACACGGTTCCTGTCAAATAAACCAATAAAATAAAGCTATTTGGTTTGTTCCATTATACACATAATGATTTGCAATTAAAGTACTTTCTGAAAGGGTCAGGACTCATTTGTGTCTTCTCATGTACACCTAAGGTATCAAATACTTATTTTACTCATATTTTTTTTTCATAAACTTCTCTATTTTGTAAAATGTATTGAAATCTGGGTAGATTATGAGTGGCAATGTTTTTTCATTCTGTCTTTGCAGAGTGTTTACCAGCCTCAGGTTCATCATCATCTTCATTTGGACCCCAAAGCAAACAAAGAAACCCAAAATATTGATCGTCCCACAATGCTACTGTTGCAACTTTCCCATTAGTGGATGTTTTCCTGGATGGCGTGCCTGGACGGTGTTCACTTTATTGTTGAAGGAAGCCTCTCTTTACCAGGAAAATAATGAGCAACACCAGCACAACAGCTACGCAATACGACAACCACTGTACAACACAAATGTGTGTGTGGACAAAACAAGCCTCACTGATGAGAAATCTCCAGAAAGCTTTGAACTAGTACTTTTTGTAAATGGGTTTTTAAAATGCAACAGTGTATTTTTTCCCATTTTCTGATGATCAATCCCAAAGACTGTCACCCTCACGTAATCTATAACCTGCTTGCAAACTGCTGGACAGCTTTTGCTAACGACTCATTCTTTTTTTTGTCATGGCACACTTTAATTCCGCTCAAATCAGTGTTTTACATTAATAGAATATGAAATGGAGGAGTGTCTTATTTAATACAAATTTTATACGTTAACAGTCATGTACATTTCTTGGACTGGACTAAATAAAAATTATATTCATTATTTGTTTTTTTTTCTTTTGTAAAATATATTAATGCAGTCACCTCGTCTCGTCTTGGCAATTCCTTAATTTATTTGGAACGTACTTAATAAAGTTACATTCAAGAACATCACATGTTCACCAAGGATTTTTTATTAAAAGGGGACCTATCATGCTCATTTTTTTGCTCTCTGTATTGAGTTGTGGACTCCTATAGAGCAGCTACACACAATAACCCGGACAGAAAGTTTCTAGATCTGCACCTACTCCAGCTGTATTTCCAGCTGGCTTTCTAAAATGGTCTGGTCTAATTTATTCCATCCATTGGTTGCACTTCAAAGCTCAACTGATGACTTCGGGACTACTGCCGAACTTTGCTTTTCTAATTTTGTCAATATAACAGTTATGAGTTTTGAGTATAATGAGCTCCTGGTCGCTAATTAGCTACTGTTTTGTTTAATTAGCTACCATTCAAAGAATGGTAACATAGTTACCATTAGGTTTGCCTTTATTTAGGCCAGACAATTCTGGTACAACAACGGTATTGGAAATGTCATTGCTCGTTTAAAAAACAAAAACACCTCTGGTCGACCCACCGATTGTGATGGAAAAGACTATTAGCAACTCCAGACATTGGTGAGATTGTAATTTGCATGGATGCAGACACTCCCTATATTCCATCCATCCATCCTTCCATTTTCCTCCGCTTATCCGGGTCCGGGTTGCGGGGGCAGCAGTCTTAGAAGGGAAGCCCAGACTCCCAGGTCCCCGGCCACCTCCTCCAGCTCCACCGGGAGGACACCAAGGCGTTCCCAGGCCAGCTGTGAGACATAGTCCCTCTAGCGTGTCCTAGGTCTGCCCCGGGGCCTTTTCCCGGCTGGGCATGCCCGGAACACCTCACCAGGGAGGCGTCCGGGAGGCATCCGGACTAGATGCCCGAGCCACCTCAACTGATTCCTCTCGATGTGAAGGAGAAGCGGCTCTACTCTGAGCCCCTCCCGGATGGCTGAGCTCCTCACCCTATATATTCACACTTTATAATGCTACACGGACAGCCACTTAATAAACAAAATAAAATAACATAGTTTGGACAATGATAACTTGTTGCTTACAGCTTGCGCTTCTGAGTCTTCAACATGACCAAGTAACCTTGGAAAGTCACAGGGCTTCAGCAACAGTTTGGCGGATAATCCAGCTTTGCCCATGTACACTAAACAGTCTTTTCTCGAGCTCGCT
Organism: Doryrhamphus excisus; assembly: GCF_030265055.1. Taxonomy (NCBI): domain Eukaryota; kingdom Metazoa; phylum Chordata; class Actinopteri; order Syngnathiformes; family Syngnathidae; genus Doryrhamphus; species Doryrhamphus excisus. The sequence continues at coordinate 17,965,496 of NC_080467.1, forward strand.
TGAATTCTGCAACTCCAACCGCTTTTGCCTCATGTTTTGGCAAGTAAGTTTCCCCTTAAACCTGAATATATACCAGGTATGAGCGAGTACACCAGTATGTGTATCTGTTCTGGTTTGTATACTTCAACAACATTAGGGTAGCCAGTGCGTCCACTGAGGACATTAGGGCTCTAATTAGGGTTCTAATTTTGTAACACAGAAATGTGTATCAAACTGATAGCCCTTCACATTAATCAATACACAATAGGTAACTCGTTTTAAAAAACGTTAGTGACCGTGGTCTAAAACAGAAATGCAAATAAGTGGATTTTATTGTCACTCACTTTGTAACTTTTCACTCCTTAATTCACTTAATTTAAGGATGCTGGGAAATCCCAGGAAAATTCACTCAAAACATGTGAAGTCATCTTAAATGGCGTAATGTTTTTCACACAAATGTGTGTGTGGACAAAACAAGCCTCACTGATGAGAAATCTCCAGAAAGCCTTGAACTAGTACTTTTTGTAAATGGGTTTTTAAAATGCAACAGTGTATTTTTTCCAAAGACTGTCACCCTCACGTAATCTATAACCTGCTTGCAAACTGCTGGACAGCTTTTGCTAACGACTCATTCTTTTATTTGTCATGGCACACTTTAATTCCGCTCAAATCAGTGTTTTACATTAATAGAATATGAAATAGAGGAGTGTCTTATTTAATACAAATTTTATACGTTAACAGTCATGTACATTTCTTGGACTGGACTAAATAAAAATTATATTCATTATTTTTTTTTAGAAAAAATTCACTCAAAACATCTTGAAGTCATCTTAAATGGCGTAATGTTTTTCTTTTTTTTTTTTTTTTTGTCCCGTCCAGCCATTGGGGCAGATAGTATTGTTGATCTAAATGCCCTTACATGCTAAACAGATTTGCTCTGTGTCAGGAAAGGTGTTGGCTACAACTTCCCTGTACCATGAAATTTTATTTGCCGTTATTTGATGTTTTTGTTATGCCATCACATCTCCACATTTGGTGACGCTCGGCGCGAGACAGAGGTGGCTCGGTGGTGGCCCCAGTCGTTAGCCGTGGAAGCTAACGTAGCTAGCTAACTTTTTAGCTGTGACGCTTGTACCTCATTATGCCAACATTGGACGCTGCCGACTCGCCGGGAAAGTTGGAACAAATGCTGAACAAAGCATACGAAAAGATCGCTCACCTTCTTGAGGACATCGAGCGGATGTCAAATGAACTCCAGAGGAAGGATTCAGTGCTGATCTCCCTCAAGACCCGTTTCCCGACGCTGACCAACTGGCTGGAGACCTCTCGATTCGGTGAGTTCGCTCCGCCGAACACCACCTCCGTGCTCGGGCAAACGGTTCTTTGGGACCCGTCCTCCCCCTGTCGGCGGCCCGCCTGCTCCACTCCAAACAAGGGGACCCCCTGGACCGAAGTGGTTGTCCGTGGGCGGAAGAGGGCTCCGAGCGGGACTCACGGCGGGGCTGCTTCTCCTCCGTTACCGCTCTCCAATAAATACGCGGCTCTGTCCGTGAGCGAAAAGTCGGCGACCCGGGACCCACACCAAGAGTCAACATCTGTTGCTGTGGCCACAGGCACCATGCCCCCGCTGACGGACACCACAACCTTCCCTCCACTCACTGTCAGCAGCCCTCCGGTTGGTGGGTGTCCAACAGGGAGCCGTCTGCCGGCACAGGAGCCGACCCGCTCCTCAACTCGGCGTAAGCAGCTCGTGAGGGATGCGGTGCGCCACCACTCGTCCCACTCGTCCCGCTCTTCCCATCTGGCGAGGAATCACACACGGGCCCTGGTTTGGGTGGTGGGGTGGCTGAGCTGGCCTGTTCCCCTGAAGACCGAGTGGCCGCTCCGACAACCCTGGTCATCGGGGACTCCATTGTGAGGCATGTCCGCATGAGGGAGGCGTTAACTTTGTCGTTCCCCAGAGCCACCGTTTCCGACGTAACCGGGAAAATACCAGACATCCTGAACTCTCATCCGCAGGCGAAAAGGATTATTATCCACGCAGGTACGAACGACATCGCCAGGCAACAGTCCGAACTTTTAAAACAGGACTTTAGACACCTTTTTAATTCCATTTCACAGTCCAAAGTGACTGTTTTTATTTCTGGCCCCACCCCCACCTGCGGCAGAGGGATCGGCAGATTCAGCCGTCTGCTGAGTCTCAACACCTGTTCTCACTGAGGCCTGCCCACCAAATTTTAATTTTTTATATTCTACTAGAGAGGGTAAAAGAGGAGGTGGGACGGCATCCATCACAAATGACTCACTGACCTCAAATGGAGTGTCTTTTAACAGTTACAAGTCATTTGAGCACCATGCCTTTACTTTTAGCAGCCCTCCGATTCTTTGTGTCACTGTATACAGACCACCCCATCACTCTAGTTCTTTTATTAGTGAATTCTCGGAACTTTTATCAATCATTCACACTTCTTATAACAGGATTTTATTATCTGGTGATTTTAATCTACATGTTGATGATACCTCGGATCCAATATCCAGAGAGTTTTTAAACCTTTTAAATTGTCTTGATTTTAAGCGGCACGTCACACAGCCAACTCACAACAGAGGACACACCCTGGACCTGGTCATAACCCATGGCCTGTCCATCGGTGTGTCCTCTGTTGTTGACCTGGCTATGTCCGACCACTACTGTGTATTTTTTAGCATCACCAGTTTTAACCAGGAGGAGGCCCCGGTGAGAACAGTGAGGAGACACTATCTAACTTCTGAAGTGGCTGCAAGTTTTATTGAGATTTTACAGAGCACTCCTGCTGAAATTTTACCTGCACCTTGTGATTTTATCGTTGATAATTTTAACAGTAAACTGAAGTCAACTCTGGACTCAGTAGCTCCACTTGTAACAAAAACAATAAAAAGGAAACCTACACCCCCGTGGAGAAATAACGATGAGATCAATAAACTGAAAAGAAAATGCAGGAGTGCTGAGAGAAGATGGAGAAAAACTAAATTGACAGTTCATTACGAGATTTTATGTCAACAACTCAAAACCTACAATAATACAGTAAAAAAGGCACGAATTTCCCATTTCTCACAACTCATTTCCAACCATAAAAACAATCCCCGGTTCCTCTTCTCCACCTTTAATATTTTAACAGGCACAAATTTTAATAAAGTTTTTAAGACACCAACAGACGATCTTTGTGAAAACTTTGCAGACCACTTCAGAACTAAAATCAAGGACATCAGATCCTGCCTGTTACCCCAGAAAGTTTTGCCTGTTAACACACCTGGACTGTTGTCCTTGCCTGAGGAGAGACTGGAGAGTTTTGCCCTGGTTGATGCAAGGACACTTGGTCGAGTTTTCTCCCAAGTAAGCCCAACAACCTGCCTTTTAGATCCAATTCCCACATCACTCTTAAAATCACTTTATGGATTCTTTGAGGAGCAGTTTTTAAACATCTTGAATTGCTCTCTTCAGACGGGTGTCTTCCCCACCGCCTTCAAAACGGCGGTGGTGAAGCCCCTTCTGAAGAAGAGCAATTTAGATCCCAACAATCTTAATAATTACCGACCTGTATCCAACTTGCCGTTTTTAAGTAAAATTTTAGAAAAACAGTTTTTTTACCAACTTAATGACTTTTTAAACAGAAATTGCATTTTAGAGAACCATCAGTCTGGCTTTAGGAGGAACCACAGTACCGAGACAGCACTTTTAAAGATTTTAAACGACATCAGGTGGAATTTAGATAACAAGAACCTCACAGTGTTGGTTCTACTGGATCTAAGCTCTGCTTTTGATACAGTGGACCATCACATTTTATTAAATAGACTTAGATACCTGGTCGGCCTCTCTGGTACTGTTCTTAACTGGTTTTGTTCTTATCTCACAGGCCGATGTTTTTATGGAAGTATGGATACATGTTCCTCAGGAACCCATGAAATTGAATGTGGGGTTCCCCAAGGCTCAATTTTAGGTCCACTCCTTTTTAATCTTTACATGCTTCCCCTTGGGGACGTCATCAGGAAGCACGGCATCAGCTTCCATAGTTATGCTGATGATACACAGCTATACATCGCCGTGTCTCCTGATGACTCAGGGCCACTTGATGCCCTTTTTAACTGCATTGTAGACATCAAGTCACGGATGGCAGAGAATTTCCTGCAGCTCAACCAGGACAAAACTGAGGTTTTAGTTTTAGGTCCTGAAGGCCAGAGAGAGAAACTTTTACCAAAATTACAGGATATTAAACTAGCCGACTCTGTAAAAAATTTGGGCGTGATTTTTTACTCTGAGCTAAATTTTATCCCACATATTAAAAATATAACAAAAATAGGTTTTTATCACCTTAAGAACATAGCCAGAGTCCGCCCGTTTCTCTCTCAGGCCAGTACGGAGGTGCTAATGCATTCTTTTATTTCCTGTCGTTTAGATTACTGTAATACCCTGCTCTCTGGTCTTCCCAAAAAAAAGTATTTTCAATCTCCAATTATTACAGAACTCAGCCGCACGTGTGCTGACGAGGACCAGAGGGCGGGAGCACATTACACCGGTTTTAAAGTCGCTGCATTGGCTCCCCGTCTGCTTCAGGATCGATTTTAAGATTCTCTTACTGGTTTTTAAATGTCTTAACGGCTTTGCCCCTTCTTATTTATCTGATCTGCTTTTACCATATCAACCCCCGCGGACCCTGCGGTCCTCCGGCACTGGCCTTTTAGCGAAACCAAAACCCAGAACAAAAACCCACGGTGAGGCAGCATTTAGCCACTATGGCCCCCACCTGTGGAACAGCCTGCCGGAGAGCCTCAGGACTGCGGAGACTGTTGATATTTTAAAAAAAAAGATTAAAGACACACCTTTTTAATCAGGCTTTTAACTAATATTGTTAAGCTTTTATTATGTTTTCATCCTTTTAGTCCTATTTTATGTTCTTATTCTTCAGCTTTTAACTCCAGTGTTTTGTTTTTATCTTGTTAGTCCTATTTTATGCTCTTAATCTTCAGTTTTTAACTCCAGTGTTATGTTTTATCTTTTAGTCCTATTTTATGGTCTTAGTCTTTAGCTCCAACTCCAGTGTTTCCTCAGGGGGGTCCTCCACACTGGGGGCTGTTTGGGTATGCTGAGGGGGTGCCATCCTTGGGTCCCTTCGACACGGCCGGCTGGGGGGTTCCTCCCTTTAATGTGGGGGTCCGCCCGTCTAATGGAGTCGGAGGGCCCGGGTGCTGGTCCTCCGATGGCACGGCCTGCAGCTCCTCCCAGTGTGGACGTCCCCAAAGGTGGCGTTTCCTTGTTCCTCAGTACCATGCCATGTCTCCCTACTGTGGGTGATTGTGTGCTTGCGTGTGTGTGTGTGTGGGTGGATGGGTGTGTGTGTGTGTGTGGGTCTAGTATGGAGGGTGGGAAGGAGGGGCTTTCTTTTTTCTTCATTGTTTTCCTTTTTAATTGTGGTAATTGTTTTAATTCTGGAAAGCACTTTGTGTTGCATCTCCTTGCAGGAAAAGTGCTCTACAAATAAAGTTGATTTGATTTGATTCTACATGTCTATAGTTCACATGATTTACTTTAAAGACATCCAGCTTTCATGTGGACTTCATCTTTGGAGCCAAAAAGGTTCCCCAACAGCAAATATGGGGTGCATGCATTTCACTGCAGAGCTGATTTTTGACCTGCCGAGATTTGCATGCACCCCTATTTAGACTAAGATAACTTCTACATGTCTATAGTTCACATGATTTACTTTAAAGACAACCTCCTCTCATGTGGACTTCATCTTTGGACCAAAAAAAGTTCCCATATAGGAAATATGGGGTGCATGCATTCTACGGCAGGGCAGATTTTGGCCTGCCGAGATTTGCATGCACCCCTACTTGGACAAAGATTAATACATAATCTTAGTAATATTAAACCCTGTGCATTGTTCGGTGTGGCATGAATCTGGACAGAGTGAGTCAGTGATGTGCGATACCACATATTTCCTTTCTGATGCGATATTGAATAAAATTCAGACTGGCCTTGGCTGTAAATACCCGTCGACACCAGTAGTTTGTGTAAATACACTTCTGAGCTTATGCATTCCATACTTACCCAAGAGGAAAAATTATTTTCCACCAAGTGCCTATGATCAACATGAGCAACATCCCAATCATTAACTTACTTTCCATTGTGTGCTTGGTAATGATATACACCACTTGAATCTGACATAAGTATCAAAAGGGAAAAAAAATGATATTTTAATTTAAGAATCTATTTTCGAGCATGGAGATTTGGTATCAAATATTCGATATTTCAGTATCGATCCTAACATCACAAGTGGCAAGTGCGTTTCATAAGTTATTTTGGTAATTTCCAATAACTTCATAATGGACCCTACTTTGTACAGAGATATTTTGTTGTACAAGACCCATACGAGGTATCCGGATGGATTGACAAGGCAGGAAAAATCTGAACTTCGCAGAAAAGCGTCGAAGTATCAAGCTGAAGGTGGTTAGGCTAATTATGGCCAAGTGGCTAACGTGAACCTGTGTAGGTGCTTGTGATATAATTTGTGCATTCCGTAGTTTGTCAAAATAACGTGAAAATAAAATGCTATGCTTTCAGTCAATCAATACATGGTTTAACAATAAAATGGCATTTAAGATGTCCATATTGGAGTGACTAAATCGTGGTTTGGATGATGACACTTTATTTATTATTTTTTATTTTTTTTATTTAGGGCAATAGATGAATTATTTTACACATTTCAGATGAAACTTTGCCATTTTACAGTGTTACAACGAAGCTATTACAAATGTTCTATGTGTGCAACACTTCCTGACAGCTTACAAACTCAAATAAAGTCCTGCAGGAGACCAGCCACTGCGTATTTCTTGCAATTGCTGCAATGTCTATTAATCTATATAGCTTAAAAAAAATTATCAGGCTACTTGATGCCATTGATGGATATCGTATCAGTCAGCAGATGTTATCATAGTGTTTGTGTTTTAATTCAACTCAAGGTGTGGCATCATTTATCCTGCAGGTGGTGCACTGTATTACACCAAGGGCAAAACACAAACAAAAGTGGTTTGTGGTGCAGAAGATGCAAACACCATTTTTGTGGAGTTTCACGCCAGCCCAACAGGAGCTCACACAGGCCAGAAAAAAACACAGGATGCCATTGGCATGCGTTTTTTCTGGCCTGGAATGACGAAAGATATTGACAAATGGGTAAGAACACACACGTTTATAATTGTATTTTCTAGTATTTGGCCGAAGAACCATATTCAAAGAAGCAAAGAAGTACTGAGGACTGTACTGAGTACCGAGGACTCTGATTTGCCAGCTTCTGATTCGTCAATTTGATGTAAATTTAAGTGACCCAATGAGCAATGTTGGGGGAGGGCATTCAGAAGGTGCTGTATGTGTGTCTTTTGCACACTGGCTGTACAAAAAATATTACTGGCCCAGTAAGTTAGTTACTGCTGGCTCATATTGAGGTCATGACCCTTTTCTTGCATTTTAACAAAGAAAGATTTCACACACTCACAAACACAAACTCTGTTTTTAGGAGTCTTTGGGGTCTGTATATAAATCCAGTCCTGATTTGAGAAGTCCAGATATAATAGTTTTTGAAGTGGAGCAGGTCTAAAATGAACTAGATGGAAAGAAAATGTGTAAATGTGACTTTATTCACAAATACAATAGTCACCTTCAGGAAAGGGCAATGTCTTACATGAAATGTTTTCACATTAAGAGGTGTCACCAAATACAGACCAAAAACACTAAGATTCATCATTATGTGACCTTCAATTCTATCTTATATTTAAGTACTGTATCGGAAGCCAACTTCAGCATCGTAACATACTGTTGGAAAAATAATTATTCTCATATATGTATTTCTTCTGAATCCAAATTGCGTAGTTTACATCTGTCTTGTGTTCATTACACAGGTGTCAGAATGTACTGTCTGCCAGGCGGCTCAGCACACCATATAGCACAATGTCCAGCATACTCCCATAAAGGTATCATTTGTTCTATTACTTTGTCCTCACTAGGGTCGCGGGTGTTCTGCTTGGTGTCAAAGCCAATTTAATGTTTCACTGTTTTTTTTTGTTTTTTTAGGTCACACAGCCATTTGAACTGGTGGGTATGGACCTCATTGGAAAACTAACCACCACAACAAATGGACACATGTATGTGTGCGTGATGGTGGACTATTTCACCAAGTGGCCACAAGCCTATCCCCTGAAGACCAAAAGGGCTGAGGAGGTCATGGAACAAATATTGAAATTTGTTCATCAATTTGAAGCAACGCATTCTCACGGACCAAGGGAGTGAGTTTGTAAATGCGGTAAGCACAGAACTTATATCTTATTGGAATCTATTCTTCTTCTTTCTATTTGGGCTTTTCCCTTCAGGGGTCGCCACAGCAAATCACCCGCCTCCATCCAACCTTGTCTTCTGCATCTGTCTCTCTCACACCAACTACCCTCATGTCCTCCTTCACTACATCTATAAAACTCCTCTTTGGTCTTCCTCTACGCCTCCTACCTGGCAGCATCCTTCTACCAATATATTCACTATCTTTCCTCTGGACATGTCTCAACCATCTCAGTCTGTCCTCTCTGACTTTATCTCCAAGACCTCTAACATCTAATGTCCCTCTCATCCTATCCATCCTGGTCACTCCCAATGAGAACCTCACCATCCTCATCTCTGCTACCTCCAATTCTGCTTCCTGTCTCCAGACCAAACAGCATGGCTGGTCTCACCACGGTTTTGGATACCTTTCCTTTCCTTTTAGCTGAAACTCTTCTATCACACATTATTACACCTTATTGGAATTGATTACTATGTGTTTAAAATAAGGTTTCTTAATATGTTATGCAATTGTCTGAAATTGTATATGTGTTACCAGGTCAATAAGAATGTCTGCAATATTTTGGGGATCAAAAGAAGTTTGTGTGCCCCCTACCATCCTCAAACGAATGGTTTGGTGGAGCGCATGAACGCAACCATCCAGAGGTAAGTAATGTCACCTTGTCATCCAAGTTGTCCCTCAAAAATTATATTGTTGAATAGATTTGCAATCTATTATTTCTCTTTTAGGGCTCTTGGTAAACTGGTAGGGTGCAAACCAGAAATGTGGGACGAATATTTGGATGCTGTCATGTTTGGGTTACGTACCAAAAAACAGATGACAACCAAATTCTCCCCCTATTTTTTGATGTTTGGCCGTGAAGCCCGGCACCCAACAGAAGTTCCGGAGGACTTTCTGGTTTGTGAAATGCAGTATTAAGTTTAATTACATTATGAAGAATTAATGTTGTTATTATGAAATTGAAGAAGTAATATATTTCCATGCTGTTTTCTTTCATATTTAATGTATTTGTAGAATGAAAGTGTTGCATGAGCTATTGTCTATTTTACAGATGGACAGTAATGTGGAGGATTACATTGGAGCGGAGACAGTTTGCGAGGACATTAGGCGGCTTGATGTGATCAGGGACATAGTCCTCAAAAACGTGTCCCGATCTCAGCAGAGAATGGTGCAACAGATTAGTTCAAAACAGAAGCAAGTCAGCTTTGCAGAGGGTGACAGAGTGTGGCGACAGAATGTGAGGAGCCAGCAGCTGGTGGGTGGGAAGCTGGAGTCTAATTTTCTTGGGCCCTTCACCATCACAGCAATCAAGGGGAAAAGTGCTGATCTCCTTGGGGACAATGGAGTGGACTACAAGAAAATCAGCATTGACCACCTGAAACATTTCAGGCAGGAGACTCCACGGATTCCACACAAAATTGGAGCACTGGAGTGCCAAACCGCTGCCACTGCTCTCAATGTGCCAGGCGTGTCTGTCCCCACTGCCACTGTCCTCACAAGACCTGCAGTCATTGTCCTCCTCAAAAAAAGACCTTCGGTGATTGTCGCAGTAGCTTCAGCCCTCGCCAGCACAGCCACTGTCCAAGCTGCCTCTGTCCCCACCGCCACACATGTAGCACCTGTCCTGGCTGCTCCTGTCCCTTCTACCACTGTCATTGCCATGACACCTGCAGCCACTGTGCTGACTGCTTCTGTCCCTGCGGCCAATGTCCTCGTTGCCACAGGACCAACTACCCCAGTCCACCCAGTCGCTGTCCCAGGTGCAGCAGGACCGGAATATCAAGACTCTGAAATTGTGGCACATACAGTGACACAGAAATACAGAAATGTATGTTTGTTATTTTTATTTTTGCCTTTACAAACACAATAAATCTGGTATGCATGGATATTTAAATGTTTCTAAGTCAGTGTTCAGTCTTGTAACTGTGATTAACGTATACGTTTCACTTTTGTAGATCTAGAAGCAGTGTGGACTGGGAACCATTCTAGTGACCATGTGCTGCTCTCAAAAATAGAAAATTATAAACTATTTTGTTAGGACATTGCTAGGATCGCTCCTGGCAAAGAGCTCGAGAGTGAGGTAATAATTCTTTACTTTCAAATGACAGACTTTAGATTAAGTATATCTTGGATTGAGAGTACTGATAAAATGTGTGTGTGTATTTGTTTTTTAATTAGTTGTTCTTACTAGGCACTTCTGGGCCATATTTTAATCCATGAATACATAAATATGTTTCTGTGTTGTGTGGAAACAAAATGTTATCTTTTTGTTGTCTTTAAGGTGATAAATGCATATCTAACATTGCTTGTCCGGCGATACACCAATGCCAACAGCGGTGATCAAGCTGCTGTCATTGACAGCTATGAAATGACACGCATTTGGACTCACAACACCTCCAAGCTCAAAGTTAGTGGAGAACATATTTTTCTAATTAAGTAATGGTTACACAATTGCTTTTTATAGTCACATTTACTTTATTATCCTTCAAGTTGTTTGTTTGGATTGATTTTCAGATGGATCCGATGCAGTTCAACATTATTGTGGGGATTTTTAACCAACATCATCACTGGATGTTAACGGTAATGTCACGTCCGGTTGCCCTTGTTTGTGCTTCTTTCTCCCTCCTGTCATTTTCTGTTACTCCAGATCCGTTGCACCTGGCTGGAGGCGGAGCCGTTGAACGCACCTGAAGCTGATGACCCCTGTCCGGTATTTAAGCTCACCTCTAACTGCTGGCCGTCGCTGGATTATTCGCCTTCGTCACCCGATGCTACCAAACCCTGTGTCTCTAGTTTATGCGTTCAGCGGCTCGAGCCTCCACCAGCCCTGCTCTATATATATATATATATTATTTTTCCATGGTGTACCCCTTTTCCACACCATCGCCTTTTGTTACCCTTTTGGACTCATTAAACTGTTTGACTGAACTCACCTGCCTCCTGCCTCCGCGTCTGGGATCCTGGCCCAACCAAGCCGTGACAGAATAATCCAGCCAACAGAATGGACCCCGTCGACGCGGACCCCGTCAAGGAATCCCTTCGTCTCCAAGCCTTGCGCCTGTCCCAGCAGGAGGAACAGTTCGGCGTACTTGGAGCTAGCATGCACAACCTAGCAGAGCGACAAGACGCCCGCATGGCCGCACTCGAGGCTCAGCTCGGCGCCGTGCTGTCCGCCATTCAGGTCCACCCGGCTCTCACAGCACCACAAGCGCCGGGTCCTCCTCCTCCCTCGGTCGCAGTCTCCAGCCCGGCAGCCCCGTGTCCCCTGCTCTCAAGACCGGAGCGATTCTCCGGGGACTCAGGTGACGTGCACACCTTTTTAACCCAGTGCGAGCTACATTTCGAGCTCCAAGCTGCCGCTTACCCTACGGAGCGCGCCCGAGTGGCCTTCGCCACCTCCCACCTCACGGGCAAGGCGGGGGCCTGGGCCACGGCCGAATGGAGCCGACGCTCGGCCATCTGCTCCCCCTTCTCCACTTTTGCGAGGGCATTGGAGCAGGTTTTCCAACGAGACCCTCCCGGCCGCGAGGCTGCCCGCTCCCTCCTGAGGCTTCGCCAGGGCAGGCGTCGCGTATCCGATTACGCCATCGAGTTCCGCGCGCTCGCGGCAAAGAGCGACTGGAACCCTTCGGCCCTTCTAGACGTCTTTTCCGATGGGCTCGCTGAGCGGATAAGGGACCATATGATTCCACTGGAGACGCCGGGTGAGCTGGGCGACCTGATCGCCCTGGCGGTGCGCATCGAGAAGCGCCTGGACTTCCGGGAGCAAGACAGGCTGCTCCGACGTGCCGACCCCCCCTTCGCCCGGGGCTCCTTCGATGTTCTCCCCTCCGACGGCAGGCAATCCATTCCCTCGGGCACGCCCCCTATGCTGGCGTTGGAGGAACCCATGCAGCTTGGTGGTCATCGTCTCACGTCGGCCGAGAGGAAGCGTCGGGTGCAGCTCCACCTTTGCCTCTACTGTGGCCATGCGGACCACTCGATCTCCCGCTGTCCCGTCCGCCCGGACAGCCAACGCTCCCAAGCGTCGGCCAAGCTTCTTCCTGGTTCGCCGGTGGAGCCTCCGACCACGCCCACTTCCGCGATCACGCCAGCGACCAATCGACTACAGTTGCCAGGTACACTCTCTTGGTCGGATATCTTTGTGGATATCACGGCATTTATTGACTCTGGCTCGGACGACTGTTTCCTCGACGAGGCGTTTGTTGTTAATTCTGATATTCCTGTGATACCGTTATCCTCTGCCAAAGTTGTTCGTTCTCTGGATGGGCGTCATCTGGCTAACGTCACTCACCAGTCCCGCCCCCTTTCGCTCCGCCTGGCAGGCAATCACATTGAGAACTTGACTTTTTTATCATTCCCTCGCGCTCTGCCCCGGTAGTATTAGGGCTTAATTGGTTGAGCAGGCACAATCCCCACATAGACTGGTCTAAACCAGCTATCGCTAGCTGGAGCATTTTTTTGTCACACGCACTGTTTCAGGGGGGCGTGTCCCCGTCCCTCAGACACTCGCGCCCCCGCACCAGAGAGGATCGACCTTACTTCGGTTCCCCCTGTCTATCATGACCTTCGAGACGTTTTCAGCAAGCACAGAGCCATGTCACTCCCCCCGCACCGTCCGTACGACTGTTGCATTAATCTCCACCCCGGCGCCGCGCTCCCTTCCTCGCGGCTGTATAACGTGTCTAAGCCTGAGAGGGAGGCTCTCGAAGATTACATATCTTCCTCGCTCGCCGCTGGTCTCATTCGCCCTTCTTCCTCCCCGTTAGCTGCCGGTTTCTTTTTTGTAGAGAAGAAGGATAAGTCACTCCGCCCTTGTGTTGATTACCGCGCTCTCAATAACATCACGGTCAAGAACAAATACCCACTCCCATTATTGGATTCCGCATTTAATTCCCTCAGTTCTGCTAAGTTCTTCACTAAACTTGATCTCCGCAACGCTTACCACCTCGTCCGCATCCGGAAGGGGGACGAGTGGAAGACCGCATTTAACACCCCCATTGGCCATTTTGAATACCTCGTCATGCCCTTTGGTCTCACCAATGCACCCGCCGTTTTTCAGTGTCTTATTAATGACGTACTACGCGATATGCTTGGTCGCTTCGTTTTTGTTTATCTGGATGATATTTTGATTTTTTCGGACTCTCTTGAGGAACACACCCAGCAGGTGCGGCTGGTATTACAGGCTCCTTGCCAACAGACTTTTTGTCAAGGCGGAGAAATGTACTTTCCACGCTCCCTCTGTTTCTTTTCTGGGGTTCATTGTGGAGAAGGGGCAACCCCGAGCCGACCCTGCCAAGATCCAGGCTGTGGTCCAGTGGCCCCCTCCTACATCAAGGAAGGACCTTCAAAGGTTTCTGGGCTTCGCTAATTTTTACCGCCGCTTTATTCAGGACTTCAGTCGGGTTGCAGAACCTTTGAACCGTCTCACATCCCCTAAGAGTCCGTTTGTATGGACCCCAGATGCCAATGCCGCTTTTGAAGACCTTAAATTGCGTTTCACCTCGGCTCCTGTCCTGGCTCACCCTGACCCCTTGTCTCAATTTTTTGTCGAGGTTGATGCGTCCGACACCGGCGTGGGGGCTGTCCTCTCCCAGCGCTCCACCACCGACCACAAGTTGCACCCCTGCGCCTTCTTCTCACGTCGCCTGACCCCGGCAGAGAGAAATTACGACATCGGCAATAGGGAATTATTGGCCGTTGTCTTGGCGCGGCAGGAGTGGAGGCACTGGCTGGAGGGTTCTGAGGTCCCTTTTGTTGTTCTCACGGACCATAAAAACCTGGCCTATCTCCGTTCGGCTCACAGGCTCAACCCCCGGCAGGCACGATGGGCGCTTTTCCTAACCCGTTTTGACTTTTCCCTGACCTTCCGCCCTGGCTCCAGAAACGGCAAGCCCGACGCCCTCTCCAGGATGTACTCCCCACCCTTGGACGCTCCTCCCAAGGAGACCATCCTTCCTCAGTCCCGTATCCTGGGGGGCTTCAGTGGGAGGTAGAGAAGCAGGTAATGGATGCCATGGTGGACTCCTCCCCCCCGAGTGACTGCCCGGCCGGGCGTCTGTTCGTGGTCCCGGGCCTTCGCTCTCAGGTCCTTCGCTGGGCGCACGAGTCCAAGCTCGCCTGCCACCCTGGAATTGCACGCACCATCTTCCTCCTGTCTCAGCGCTTCTGGTGGCCTTCCCTGCGGGCTGACGTCAGGGAGTTTGTGGCCGCCTGTACGACCTGTGCAAGAAATAAACCGTCCCATCAGGCTCCAGCCGGTCTTCTGCGCCCTCTGCCCATCCCCACCCGGCCGTGGTCCCATGTGGCTTTGGACTTTGTAACGGGTCTTCCCCCTTCCAACGGCAACACAGTCATCCTCACCATCGTCGACAGGTTCTCGAAGATGGCCCATTTTGTTGCCCTCCCCAAACTCCCCTCGGCGCTCGAGACAGCTCAACTCCTGGTCCACCATGTCTTCAGGCTCCACGGCATCCCCCTCGATGTGGTCTCTGACCGGGGTCCCCAGTTCTCCTCGGCAGTTTGGAGGGCTTTTTGCAGGGCCATGGGGGCTACCGCCAGCTTGTCGTCAGGCTACCACCCGCAGACGAACGGCCAGTCTGAGCGAGCTAACCAGGACTTGGAGGCTGCCATTCGCTGCGTTTGCCACCAGCAGCCCGCCTCTTGGGCCATCAACCTGCCGTGGATAGAGTATGCCCGCAATTCCCTCGTCTGCTCGGCCACAGGCCTTTCGCCTTTCCACAGAGCGTATGGGTACCAGCCCCCAGCTTTTCCTTCACTGGAGGCAGAGTCTGCAGTCCCTTCCGTCTCTGCCCACCTACGCCGTGCTCGCCTGGCCTGGCGTAACACCCGGAAGGCCCTGGCACGCACAGCCGAGCGCAACCAGCGTCTGGCCAATCGCCACCGCTTGCCGGCCCCCGAATACAAACCTGGCCAGAGGGTATGGCTGTCGACTCGGACTTGCCCCTCCACACAAACTCCAGGAAACTACAGCCCAGATTCATCGGTCCTTACCCTGTGGAACGGGTCATCTGCCCCTCCTCGGTCCTGCTGCGCCTCCCAGATGCCCTGGGAATACACCCCACCTTCCACGT
Source organism: Doryrhamphus excisus (assembly GCF_030265055.1). Taxonomy (NCBI): domain Eukaryota; kingdom Metazoa; phylum Chordata; class Actinopteri; order Syngnathiformes; family Syngnathidae; genus Doryrhamphus; species Doryrhamphus excisus. The sequence continues at coordinate 17,980,926 of NC_080467.1, forward strand.
CTCCCTCATTAAACCTGTCAGCGTCAGCGACCTCAGCCCTCCGGAGGCGCCTCCACCTCCTCCCAGGCTAATAGACGGCCACCCGGCTTTCTCGGTCAAGGCCATTTTGGATGTGAGAAGAAGGGGCAGGGGTTTCCAGTACTTGGTCGACTGGGAGGGGTACAGCCCCGAGGACCGCTCATGGGTTTCTCGTGCCCTCATTTTGGATCCTAAACTGCTCTCTGACTTTTACAGCCGCTTCCCGGAGAAGCCAGGTAGGCCGCCAGGTGGCGCCCATCCTTAAGGGGGGGATACTGTCACGTCCGGTTGCCCTTGTTTGTGCTTCTTTCTCCCTCCTGTCATTTTCTGTTACTCCAGATCCGTTGCACCTGGCTGGAGGCTGAGCCGTTGAACGCACCTGAAGCTGATGACCCCTGTCCGGTATTTAAGCTCACCTCTAACTGCTGGCCGTCGCTGGATTATTCGCCTTCGTCACCCGATGCTACCAAACCCTGTGTCTCTAGTTTATGCGTTCAGCGGCACGAGCCTCCACCAGCCCTGCTCTATATATATATATATATATATATATATATATATATATATATATATATATATATATATATATATATATATATATATATATATATATATATATATATATATATATATATATATTTTTTTTTTTTTTTTTCCATGGTGTACCCCTTTTCCACACCATCGCCTTTTGTTACCCTTTTGGACTCATTAAACTGTTTGACTGAACTCACCTGCCTCCGCGTCTGGGATCCTGGCCCAACCAAGCCGTGACAGGTAAAGCTTTGACTGTCGCTTTGAATACCTATAAAATAGTCCTTATTGGGACTGATATGAAGTTTATGATTACAGTTTATGAAACATTTTAAACAAATATTAATCTGTTTTCATTGTCTCAATTGGTGGTAGTTGTAGTGGAAAAGTTGTAAAGTTGTTACCTTCCAAAAGGTCATTTATCCTCATGAAAAGCGGACCTTGTTTGTGGATCCATTTGGGGAAACCCAAGATAAAATAAAAAGATGCCTGGAAACAACAAGGTAAGAAGAACTTAAAGAAAGCAGTTAAAAACATAAATCTGGTATAGACAAAGATGTATAATTTCTTCAAAGGACATTCATGCGGAAGAGGGACTGTAAGGTGTCAAGGTGGACATGTGGTACCCTTCCTCATGGACTTCAGGGTGATGGCACATCATGTGGTGTGTTAGCCTTGAAAGTGAGTACAGTTGCAGTTTGTTGACTTAATCAGTCTGTCTTATGCACACATACGTATATTCATAACAGATTTTCAGCTTGTATTAGTCCTGTCATTGTCTGTAACCCCCCCACCCCCTTATATGTTTTGCAAAGTATGTACAAAGTATCACAATTCATTGGGTCCATATATAAAAACTTGTCTTCAGTTTGCTCAGTGTATCCTGGAAGACCAGCCCCTGACCTTAGATACCAGCAAAGGGGCTGTCAACAACATGCGAGAAGAGATTGCCAAAACTCTTCTCCGTGAATCAGGTGTGCTACCGTTTGCCTTCTTTTGTTTGTGTTAAAATTCATTAACAAAGGGACAGTTTGTGGATTTTTTGTCACCATTCTGTCAAATTAATTAAGGTTTTTTTGTGTGTGTTTCTTTTTAATTAGAATCCCTCAAGAACCTGTGCCACCATTGTGTGTCTGAGGAAACGGACGACATGCTATGGGTAATGACATTAAATTGAACATATCAGAACACATACAGTACTTAACAAGCCAACTTGTACTAATTGTACTTAGTAGTATTGTAGTAGTAATGCCTACAGTAAAAGACGGATGTGAATAACACCTTAAATGTTTGTCATTTTCAGATTGGCTGACAACTGCAGCAGGTGGTACCACCACAGTTGCTTAGGTCAGCCACCACTTGAGGCGGACTATCTCTGTCCTCTCTGCCTGTATGGGGGGCAGAAGACCATTGAGTGTGTGTTTGTGTTTTGCTGATGGATCATGTATATTTCTCTACTGTATATAGTTTAAAACAATTGTCACACAATTCAAATATTTTCATATAAAGTTTTCGTATAAAACATTTTCCTGCTCCTATTTCTTTTTGGGGACATTTTGTGCACACATTATTTTAAAAGCAAATTGGCAAACTGCCGTAAAATGCATGCACCCCGATTTGCTCTAAAACAGGGGTGCTCACACTTTTTCAGCATGCGAGCTACTTTTAAAATGACCGAGTCAAAATGATCTACCCACTACAAAAATGCAAAACATCTATTTATTTTCAAATGTATTGAGGATTATTTGTATGTACAATGTATGTTGATGTACCTTACATAACCAAATGAGCCAATATTGCAAAACACACATAATTAACTATTAACATTTTTTGTAATTACCTGAGTTTACTTTGATGACTTGCACTGAATTGAACCAGCCAGGGATGCATAGTCCGGACAGTAGCTGCTGATAGCCAGCCTCAAGCACACTTCCAAATGTTTATCAGTCATGGATAATATCCGTATCACAATATCCGTATAATATTCCATATCCGTATGGAAGTGATATGTTTTTTGCCTTTTTACTTGGTCCAGCTCCTTCACTCATTTTAGTGACCATAAACTTTAGCGAGGGCTTGAAATCTCGCAATTCGCCGACTAGCTTAGCACTTTGCATCGTTGTTTACGCATGAGCAGTGACCTAAAGGTCAAAATTCAGTTGTCATCTGATTGGTTGTCCTGTATGTCAATCAAGTAACGGGGGTGGATGATAGGCTGACATCGTAAGTTCTGCTGCACTTAGAGACGTTGTTTGATTTGATTGGTCGCCCGAAGGGCAACATTCAGTTGTCATCTGAATGGCTGCCCTGTATGTCAATCAAGTGACGGCATTGATGCTGGGATGATATTTTTTTAATGTCACGCCGCGATCGACCAGCGATCGACCAGTACCACCTCCGCGATCGACCGGTAGATCGCGATCGACTTAATGAGCACCCCTGCTCTAAAAGAACCTTTCTGTTCAAATGATGAAGTCCACATGACAGGTGGGTGTCTTCAAAGTAAATTATGTGAACTATAGACATGTAGAAGTTATCTTCGTCCAAATAGGGGTGCATGCAAATCTCGGCAGGTCAAAATCCGCCCTGCCGTAAAATGCATGCACCCCCTATTTCCTATATGGGAACTTTTTTGGTCCAAAGATGAAGTCCACATGACAGCTGGATGCCTTCAAAGTAAATCATGTGAACTATAGACATGTAGAAGTTATCTTAGTCCAAGTAGGGGGTGCATGCAAATCTCGGCAGGTACAAAATCCACCCTGCCCTAAAATGCATGCACCCCATATTTGCTGTTTGGGAACTTTTTTGTTCAAATGATGAAGTCCACATGAGAGATGGATGTCTTTAAAGTAAATCATGTGAACTATAGACATGTAGAAGTTACGCTGGTCCAAGTAGGGGGTGCATGCAAATCTCGGCAGGTAAAAATCCACTCGCTGTAGAATGCATGCACCCCATATTTCCTATTGGGGAACTTTTTTGTTCAAATGATAGACATGTAGAACTTATCTTAGTCCATTTGGGGGTGCATGCAAATCTCGGCAGGTCAAAAATCCGCCCTGCCGTAAAATTCATGCACCCCATATTTGCTGTTAGGGAACTTTTTTGTTCAAATGATAAAGTCCACATGAGAGGAGGGTGTCTTTAAAGTAAATCATGTGAACTATAGCCATGTAGAAGTTATCTCAGTCCAAATAGGGGTGGATGCAAATCTCGGCAGGTCAAAAATCTGCCCTGCCATTGAATGCATGCACCCATATTTGCTGATGGGGAATTTAAAATTCACCAAATAACCATTGTGTTGCCACATAATGAATAAATGAGTGGAGCCCCCAAGTTCAACACTTTTATTTTTCATTTTACAGTCCAAAGTATGCCAAACGGGTGAGATCGGCTGTTGCATCATGCCTCATTCACTGTCTGTTAACAACTCTTCCTTTGTGGTTTGGTTGGGTTGGGCATATTTGTCATTTGTCATGCAGAAATACCTAAATGGCGGAAGAAATGTGTTACAAAGCGCCACAATTACATTGTAAATGTCTAACCCCGCTCCAATCACCATATTCCTGGATACGCATGCGTCAAATGCTTGACATACTTAACAAATACCAAGCCAATAAATCCAAGCTTTCATATACTGTGTGCTTTAGGTGTCTCATAGTAACTGATAAAGGAGACACAAAGTATAATGTCTTCATTATCGTGAAGTCCTGTGGCGAAAAAACACCGCTGTGTCACATATTTCGGTTTTAACTGAGCGTGCGGGCTCCCGCGAGGTGGATACAAATTCCGGCAGGCATGCAAGACTTGGCACAACACCGGAAGAAGCACGGAGGCTGGTTGTGTGTGTATTTGAACAAACACTGGGGCAGAAACGCTGTTGTGAAAGACTCCTGTTGTGCACCTGATTTGACGATGATGGCTATGTCATTCAGAGCCAAGTATTTTCCCCGGGAGTTCGGTCAGCTAGCTGTAGTTCTTCTTTACATTCCTCCCTCTGGCAACGTCATACGTACATGCGTCAGAGGCTATAGCCGCTTGTGTCAACCAGATTGAAAGTGCATCCCCAGACTCCCCTATTTTCATTCTAGGAGATTTTAATAACTGCAGGCTAAATAAAACACTCCCCATTTACCAACAGTATGTCACATGTGATACCAGGGGTGACAAAACAATTCACCTCTGTTCTGGAAATATAAAGAATGCATATAAAGCATACAGAAAACCACCTGTTAGCACTGCAGACCACATGCTGTTCACCTGATTCCGGCCTATCGTACAAAACTGCAGAGGGAGGGCGTGGCCGAGAAGTTGGTTAAAAGGTGGGATAAAGATGCTGTCGAGACTCTCCAGGACTGTTTCCAATGCACAGACTGCAAGCAAGCAAAGTTGGAGCTGCAACAGACTGAATTGGAGCTCATGTTTAAGAAGACAAAAACCAACAAAGCACCAGGACCTGACCAGATCAGCGGGCAGTTGCTGAAGTCCTGCTGCAGTCAGCTGGCTGGTGTTTTCTGCCATCTCTTCAACCGCTCCCTGTCTGAGCATCATATCCCGTCACTTTGGAAATCCTCCATCATTTGTCCAGTTGCAAAACAGAAGAATCCCACCTGTGATCGGCCAGTAGCATTGACATCTCTTGTAATGAAAGGCTTTGAAAGGCTTATTCTTCCCCAGCTATGGGAGGAGGTCAGTATACATGCTGGCCCCTCCAGTTTGCATACAAACAACACAGAGGTGTGGAGGATGCCGTACTGACGCTGCTGCATAGGGCATATACGCGTCTTGAAAAGCCCAAGTCATTCATCAGGCTGGTGTTTGTGGACTTCTCGAGCGCCTTAAACACTGTCCAACCTCACCTGTTGGGGCGTAAGCTACTCCAGATGTCAATCCAATGTCAAATAGATGTCAATCCGCACCAGATCCTTTGGACCCTCTCTTTCCTGACTGACAGACAACAGCGGGTCAGAGTTAATGGTCACCTGAGCTCATCAAAATCTGTTTCCACAGGAGCCCCCAGGGCACTGTAATCTCACCGGTCTTGTATACAATGTACATGGATGATTGCAGGAGCACCAATACAGGTATGACAAACATAAAATATTCTGACGATACTGTGATCATGGACACTACAAACAACTCAGGACAACTACAGTCGGAGATGGACATTTTTGAAGGGTGGTGCAGGCGGAACTGCCTTGATCTCAACCCTTCAAAAACGAAGGAGGTGGTTGTCGACTTCCGCAAGAACCCCACCGCCATGCCCGCGATGCTTCATTGAATCTCTAATTACCTTTAACATTTCAGCTTGGTACAGTTCACTATCAAACATTCATCGCAATTCACTAAACAAAATCATAACATTGAACAGCAAAACAATTGGATTACAGCAGGAATCACATCACTCATCAGTATTTACAATAGGAGGGTTAAGCTGAAAGATTTGGGTATAGCTTTAGACACTACTCACATATTGCACAGCCACTATAGCCTGCTACCTTCGGGAAAAAGATACAGATCACTTGCATTTAGGACTGAGAGAGCCATATCAAGTTTTTTACCGACATCTATCCGGCTCATGAATTCATGATTTTCATGTGTGTGTTAGGCAAGCATGTGTGTATCCGTATGTACGTGGCTCACTAACACTGATTGACACTTTTAAAGTTTATCGAGTATTATTTATTTATGCAAATTTTAGCATTGTTTCTTTATCACTGTTTTTATCATGTGTGGTATCGTGCTGGCAGGCTTTCTTTTGCAAAAAATGATATTGAAATGTTGATTGTTTGTTTCTCTTGACTGTTTGTGTTTTATGTCGTATTGTTTGGTACATGAACAGCACACGTTGATGCTCTGCACAAATGAAGTTCCTAACGGATAAATAAAGTTCTTAAGTAAGTAAGCATCTTAAATGTCCACTGGAGGGCGGTGTTGACTTTGTTCACCATCATCAAGACGGCTGTATTTTATACAGTATAGTAGGCTTCAGCTAATTGAAATACATTGAAAATTAATTTAAAAAAAACAGCAACGAAAAAAGGAAAAAAGAGCAAAGCCAGAACGCCATACTATAATTAGCTATTTCATTTACAGCAGTCCCTCATTTATATCGTTTTTTTGGTTCCCAACATGACGGCGATATAGAATTTAATGTTAATAAATGAAATATTTTTGTATTTACAGCACTGAAAACCTTTTTGTGACTTTCTAAATACGGGTTTTAACATTTTAGAGCCCTGTTGACATGAAATATCATTTATAGTCACATTTACAGTCCCATTATTATTTGTTTACACCATATTGCGCAGCTGAAGGGACTCGAGACGGCTGCAAGCTAGCAAGCTAGTGAGCTAAGAAGCGAACAAGGTAACATAATGGCACAGATCAGTTTTATTCTGAACATGTGCACTCACCACGCCAGTCCAGACAAATCACGCCTACTTTATGAGTTCTAGTCCACCTGAGTCGTTCATATCTACTGTTGTTTTACTGCCCGTCCAGTGCTAACTATCAAGGTCCAAAGATTGTTTCATTGCTTACTCAAGTGCACAGCAAGGAGGCCCACGAGGACCCCAGCTCACGTCCCTGAAGCCAAAACCTTGACTTGCAGGCTCTGATCCCACCGACTCCTCCATCCTTTGTATATTTGGTCCAGCAGGAAGAGTTAAAGTGCAAAAGTGAGTGCATTCAAGGATCTGCTTTTGTGCTTTATAGTACATGTGCTATATAGTATCACTGGCTTAGTCCTGATCCCGAGGTGTGTCCTGGAGGCCTCCTACCGGTCGTTCGGACATGTACTGAACACCTCCCCAGAGAGGCAACCTGAATGAAGGAAGATGGGGTCAGCAGTGTCCTGTTTTGGTCGTCTGTGTGGGCGGCAGAAAAAGAAAGGTGAGACATTCAGCTTCCAATCTCCTTGTTGGCGGACTGTTTCACGTCATTTTCCAACAGAGGAGGAGAGACACTTGCAGGCCAATGACAGACATGTCAACCTGTCTCACCGATACGCTGTGAGTCCAGAAGATTGTAGGTATCGCAACACAATGTGAATGTCGGACGTCAACTCTCACTTCTTCCCGCGTCAGAACAACGCCATCAAGACGTCCAAATACAACATCTTCACCTTCCTGCCGCTGAACCTCTTTGAGCAGTTTAGGAGGCTCGCCAACTGCTTCTTTCTCTTTCTCTTTACACTCCAGGTAAGACAGATGTTGCTGATTTGTTGAACAACACAACTACGGATGACGTTAGTCCCATAATATCATTCATTCATTCATTTTCTACCGCTTATCCTCACAAATTATAAAAATTACTATAAAATATAATGATAAAAAACAATATAAATATGTGCCCCAAGATTGGCTGGCGATCAGTCCAGCATGTATCCTGCCTTTCCCCCGAAGTCACTTGGCATAGGCTCCAGCATACCCACGACCCGAGTGAGGATAAGCGGTATAGAAAAGGGATGGATGGAAGAAAACAATGAATAATAGGAGTGGGAGAGTGACTATAGGGGTGTTATTTCATGTCTATAGGGCTCTAATTATTACTTCATCAATGGATGTGTCAAAGCTGTCTGTGTATGTGTGTTTTGACAGCTCATCCCACAGATCTCCTCGCTTGCCTGGTTCACCACCGCAGCCCTTCTCATTGTGGTGCTCTCTATAACAGCGGTCAAAGACGCCTCCGATGATATAGTGAGCCAACATTTCAATATTGCACTTTCATCATTGTCTGAGCCAAGTTATCACTGTTGATTGTGTTCTTTCTTCCTATGCTTCATTCAAATAGAACAGACACAAAAGTGATAAAGAAGTGAACAACCGGGAAGTGAGCGTCCTCATCAACGGCGAGTGAGTCAAATAAAAGGACAAATTTGTGCTTCTCACCTCACACATCATAAACAGTTATTTGATTATATATTTTTTCAATTCTGGCAGACTTCAAAGTGAAAAGTGGATGAATGTTGAAGTTGGAGATATCGTTAAACTAGAAAATAACCAGTTTGTCACAGTAAGTAACACAACAATTTTACACTACAATACAGTAGATTACATACATTTGGGCACACTGTTGGTCTAAACCTAAATGCATTTTAATTTTGTGTTACACATATAAGAAGAATTCTTATATGTGAACCGTTACACAACATTGCATCTTGTTAAAGCATCTTTCTGCTGGTGGGTGTTGATTGAATTGACCCATGAGACATTTCAATGTGCTGGATCCATCGCTGCAGAACTTCTTATTTAAAATCAAATGACTTAGAATTTAAAGCCTAAAGAAGAAGGAAGAAGGGATCGACTGTACTGCTGGAAAGTGCATATTTTTAGTAACTACCAGGGTCCCAAAGTTGATATTCCATGAATTGAATGTAGTGTTTGCTGGTTTTGTGGTGTCTATCTGGTTATCTTTGCAGGCAGACCTTCTTTTGCTCTCCAGCAGCGAGCCTCTCAATCTGGTCTATGTTGAAACAGCAGAACTAGACGGGTGTGTACAGTATGTGTACTTTTTATTCCCGTCTCTCCTTCTCATGTGCTTGTGGTGTCCTCCAGCGAAACCAATCTGAAAGTGAAACAGGCTCTTACCGTCACTGGAGAGCTAGGAGGCAGTACTGAAGCACTGGCCGGCTTCAATGGTAAGCAGAGGCTGTTTTTTTTCCCTCTAGAGCTCTAGAAACACCTTGAACACCTCATAATCACACATTGCAGTGCTCGAAAGTAGGAAAGATGGAGACACATACAGAGTTGTTCATCATTCTGTGTGGTTTCTGTGAACAAGTGAACCGCACATATAGACCTAATAAGGACAATTTAAGGATTCCTGGCTGGAATCTGTCTATAGCAGGGGTGTCCAATCTTTTTCCAGTGATGGCCACATCACAAACAATTGTAAACAAATATTATATATATATTATATATATATATATATGTATATATATATAAAATGTAAAAAATATTAAATATTACATTTATTTAACTCTATGTCGCAAAAATTACATAATTTTTCCTCATAATATTATATTATTAAAATAAAAACTTTTTTCTTGTTAGAATGTGACTTCTTTCTCTCTTTATATTTTGATTTTATTGTCATAAAATTATAGCATGGTGTCCCAACTCTAAAAGGACAGCAATACATGGATGCTTTGTTTGTTACGATAACCGGTAACGATATTGACATATTTGTGGCAATACGTTTTTTCGAAAACAGGATTCTTCCAAAACCAGGGTACATGAAAACTGGTTCCTCTGTATATACAAAAAGATGACTCTGTCACTCCACTGCTGTGTCTTTCAGGTGAAGTAAGATGTGAAGCCCCCAACAACCGTCTGGACAGACTGAAAGGGACGCTAACAGTGAATGGACAAATGTACTCTTTGGACAATGACAAAGTGCTCCTACGAGGATGCACTCTGAGAAACACAGAGTGGTGCTTTGGACTGGTTATCTTTGCAGGTAAACCACTTTACTATATATGGAATTAAGGTGGCATCAAACAGACGTAACTCTTTAAGCCAGTGGTGTCCAAACACATTCTAAAAATATGAACAAGAAAATAGAACGGGAAAAATGGTAAAATGAGCAGTAATTTTACAAGAATAAAGTAAGAATATTTAAATTTGCTAATTTCCTGATCAAATACAGCAAGGGCCTCTCTAGAGTTCATTGGGGGCCATTTTTATTGGCACAACAAGAAGACAAAAAAATCCGCAAAACTTATATAAAGACAGCAAAAATGAAAAATAAAGCAGAGATGCATTCTTTTCTGAAATACAAAAAAGGAAACCTCCTGTCTTTCATCAAGGAAAAATAAATTGTTTCTACCCTTTTTAGTTCTTTAGTAATTAGCAATACAACATATGTAAGTTTCAGGAAAATTTCAACCAAAAACCAGTTTTCTCCCTTTGACTCAAATTTTTTGCTTTTGTGACAGCTATACCACCACATAAACACAAAAAGGTTGTTTTATATCAAAATAATAACTTGATAGACTTCCTGTTTGATCCCTGACCGAACCCTCACGGGTCGAGGTCCAGTGGTGCATGTGTGGAGCTGATTAACAAAATAGTAAAAGTAAAATCAGGAAAGAAAGAAACATGTTTTTTGGAAAAGTTCTGAACTTCCAAGTGAAGGCAAGTTGTGGGAAGTGGATTGCATAGCTCTCGGCCGACGGCGTGTATAGGCCCGGTACGACGAGACCTGTGCGCCGCAAACCACAACTCGCTAAAACACGGACAAACAACTGGCGGTGTCAAGAAAACGAAGGGTGGATGCAACCAGGCTGTACCGTGAGTGTAACAATGAGCTGCAACGCGGAGAATGATAGTGACGAAGGGACTAATGAAATGGAATATACGCAGGTTAAAATGGCAAGGCAACAATCGTGGTCAGAGGCAAGCAGTGGCGTAGATAATGATGGAAGACAAACTAAGAAAAAAATGTGCGCAAAAGTAAGCAATAAAGAAGGGCCCTGGGGCTGAATGGAAAGTAATTGTCACAATGACTAAGGATAAAGGACACTTTCACCCAGTACATCTGACCAAAGCAATAGAAAAAGAAATAGGGAAAGTCAAATATGCCAAAATGCTCAATAATAGAATAGCAGCAACTAATAAAAAACAACAAGAAAATATAATGAAACTGAAATATCTTGATGGTGGAGAGGTAAAAGTACATATTCCAGGATTTGCAGCAACAGTCAGAGGAGTTATATCAAATGTACCACTGGAAATGACAATAGAAGAAGTCAGGAGAGAAATTCGAGGAGGAAAAATAATTGAGGTCAAAAGACTTCAAACCAACAGAGGAGGAATGAAAAGTGATAGCCTATCTGTACTCGTTGTCTTTGAAAAAACAACGCCAGATGAGATATAGGTTGTGTAAACTTTAGGGTGAGGGAATATATCCCACAACCACTAAGATGCTTTAAATGCCAGAGGATGGGACACACAGCACAGCAATGTCACTGGAGGCAAAGATGTCCAAGATGTGGTGGAGAACACGATTATGGGAAATGTGCTAGTGACGCCAAGCTTAAGTGCTGCAACTGTGGAGGACAACATAGTGCTGCATATGCTGGATGTGAAGTCCAAAGGCATGCCAAAGAAGTGCAAAGATATAAAATCGAGAACAAAGTATCCTATGCTGAAGCAGTGAAGAACATAGGTGTGGGTGGAAGTAAGCAAAATAAACCAGTAGACATGCCGGGAACCAGAACTGAGTATACAGGACATGCAGCAGGGCTGCCCCAGAGAACAGGCCCCAGAAAACCTCAAATAGAATGGCCTGCCCCCAACAGAAATGTAAACATAAGTGCATAATAGTAGACATAAAAGTAGACACCTTAGTTGTGAAGAAAAAACATTTTGTAGCATTAATATGCAAAGTTATCAATGTGGCCATTAAGCAAGAAAGGACAAGTGACAGGATTAAAACCATTGAGCATTTTTTAAACATCCAGGACATAAAAGCAGAGGAAATAAACAGTATGCTAACCATTCCAAATGATGCAGGTTCTCAACAAGTTCACTAAAATCATAATGGTACTCCATATCCTACAATGGAATGCAAGAAGCTTGATAGCAAATGGACAAGAATTCAAGAAATATACATGGCTCAGACCACACCTAGATTTTATAGTGTATGGATATCAGTCAGTGAGATACGACAGAAAGGAAAACCAAGGTGGAGGTTGTGCAACATTCATAAGGGATGGAATAGCATTCAGTAGATTAACAACTTCAACAGAAATAGAATGTGTGATTATAGAAGTATACCAATCAAATAGAAAAATAATTATTATTAATATTTATAACCCCTGTAAATCATTACATATAGAAACATTAGTGAAGTTAACAACGAGGCATGAAGGCAAGCAGATATGGTTTGGGGACTTTAATGCACATAATAGTCTATGGGGTAGTAGGCAAACAGATCATGACGGAACTGTTATGGAAGAGTTTATGGATATCAGACAGCTTGTATGTTTAAATAAAGGAAATGGTACAAGGATAAATATACGATCAAATACAATGTCATGCATTGACCTAACTTTGGTGTCTCATAACTTGGCAAGTTATTGTTAGTGGAATGTTAATGAAAATACAAATATAGGAAGTGATCATTTCCCAATTATATGTACAATAAACACTGAAATAAATATACAAGGCCGGCCCAGACATTAAAAAATGGACATTCTCTAAAGCAGATTGGGGGAAATTCAGGGAGAAATGCTGTAAAGCAGCTAAAATAATTCCAATGGAAGGTGGTATTGAAGAATGCGCTTCAGAAATCACAAAACACATATTGAAAGCAGCAGTGGAGAGCATTCCTTGTAGAACAGTTGGGGGGAGGAGAGGAAAATGGTCCCATGGTGGAATGACAATTGCTCCACAGCCGTAAAAGAACGGAATAACGCGCTAAGAACGTTAAGGAAGAATCTTAATCAAGAAAACCTAATAAAATATCAGAGGAAAAAAGCTTTAGTTCGGAAAGTAATTAAGAGCAGTAAACAAAATTCATGGAAGGATTACTGCTCTTCCATTGGAAGGGAAACCAAGATAGGGGCTGTATGGTCAATGCTGAAGAAGATGAGTGGGAAAAAAGCGTTTGATAAAATACCTGTATTAGAAGATGAAGGAGTAATTGCTCTGACAGATAAAGAAAAAGCAAATATGTTGGGGAAAAAGTTTGTTAGTGTGCATAGTGGTGATCATCTATATCAGGGGTCGGGAACCTTTTTGGCTAAGAGAGCCATGAAGGCCAGATATTTTAAAATGTGTATCTGAGAGCCATATACATTTTTTTTAAACATTGAATGCAATAAAATGTGTGCATTTTTATGTAAGACCAACAGTTTTAGATATAATGGGCTCTAATTATGTAGACCAGGCACACTACCCCACACCAAGGGGGTGTGGCCAGCACACTTTCGTGAGCAGCGCAATGTCTAATAATAAATCTAATACTTGTTGCCATTAATACAACTTCTGCTGCTGCATGGTTTTGCACCGTACTCCGTACACGTATTTCATTCTTTTGGCCATCTTCGTCAGAAGGCTTGGTTCTGCAGCTTTAGCTAGGTGACTATTTGACTAAAGGAGGAAAGTTTATATTTACATGTTGACATCTCAATGACCGAGGTAGACTACCGCATTACCCAGTAATAATCAAGTTTTGGTGTTTGACCTGGAAAATATCATCAGGAAAGATAGATATGGTCGGCCGTATTGCAGTAGAAAATAAATGGACGGATTAAAATGCATAAGAAAGTTGTTGATTTTGAATATTATTTTTAACAGTCATTTCCGTGATGTTTACTTTAAAATGTTAGCAAAAATACATTTTTATTGTGGTAAGAAACGCTTGAGAGCCAGATACAGTCATCAAAAGAGCCCTACCTGGCTCCCGAGCCATAGGTTCCCTACCTCTGATCTATATGATAATCATAGAAGGAGAAAATAAATGATGATAATAGATAATAGAAATGTGTATATTAAACAAGATCAAGAAGATGGCGTGATGGATACTGAAATTAATATGAATGAATTGATAATAGCATTAGATAGATTAGATTAGTAAAAACACTGCTGCAGGAGAAGACCAGCTGAGTTATGTTATGTTTCAGAAATTGCCGGAAAATATGATGGAAAGAATACTTTACCTATTTAATAAGATATTGGGAAGAAGGAAAACTACCGGAATATTGGAAAAGCGCATTAATACTTCCATTTAATAAACCTGGCAAGGATCCAAAGAGTCCCGAAAACTACAGACCCATTGCTCTAACCTCACACCTATGCAAGTGGATGGAGAAAATAATAGCCAGGAGACTCCAGCATTTCCTGGAAAGTCAAGAGCTGTATGCACCATACCAGTGTGGCTTATAAAAGGACGGTCAACAATGGATGCTGTAGTTAAAGTATGCAATGAAATAGAGAAGACATTTAAAATGAAACAGCTGATGAATATTATATTTTTTGATATCGAAAAAGCATATGACTCTATGTGGCGAGAAGGGCTATTGATCAAGATGAACAAGATGGGAATAAAAGGCAGGCTATATAACTGGGTTCTTGATTTCCTATCTGATGGAAAATTTAAAGTAAAGGTTGGAGTGGAAATATCTAACGAATATCATATAGAAAACGGCATCCCACAAGGCAGTGTTATTAGCCCAGTATTATTTAATATAATGATAAATTATATATTTATGGATATAGATAGAAGGATTGGATCCGGCTTATACGCAGATGATGGGGCCATATGGGCAAGGGGACCAGACCTCTCAAATGTAAACAGCAAAACTAAGGAAGCAATTAAGAAAGTCGAAAAATGGTCGTATGATTGGAGCTTTAAGTTATCGCCCACTAAGTCTTGCTACATGGTCATAACCAAGAAAAAAGGCATTAAAAACCAGAACCCGAAGCTGTATGACCAAAATATGGTTAAAGTGGATGCATTTAAATATCTTGGGATATGGTTGGATCAGAAAGGTACATGGAAAATTCATGTAGAAAAGGTAGTAGATAAATGGAAAAAGATAATTAATTTAATGAGAGCTGTTACAGGTACAGCATGGGGAGCAGATAAACAATCACTGATGTATATATACAGAGCTTTGATGAGAGCAAAAATAGACTATGGTAGTTTTGTTTATGCAGCTGCAGCTAAAACACATTTATTGAAAATAGAAAGAAATATACACAAAGCGTTCAGGATTTGTACAGGTGCAATTCGATCAACTCCGATGAAAGCAATGTAGATTGAGGTAGGAGAAGTACCGTACGATTTCAGAAGAAACCAACTTATGCTGACATACTGGAGTAAACTGAAAGGATGCCGACACGGACACCTGGCTAAGAGTGTCATTCCGGACTGTTGGGTGTATAATTCAACAAAAAGCAATACCTTTGGATGGAAAATTAAAGGCATAGCAGAGGAATATAAATTAAATACTATTGATATTAATAATCCAATACCCATTAGTAATGTTCCTATCTGGCTTTTCCCCAAACCGGAAGTAGATATAGATATAAGTAAGTGGGATGATGGGGGGAAAGGAGTTAAAACAAGTCAATATATAAGAAATAAATATTATATGTTATTTAGATATATATACAGATGGCTCAAAAAAGAGTTTATATACCATCAATGAACTATAGCATTGCAAAAAGAATCCCAGATCAGCACTCAGTTTATACAGCTGAAATGATGGCAATCATTATGGGATTGCAATGGATAGAGGAAGTTAAACCAGAGAGAGTGGTATGTTGTGTAGATTCTTTGTCAGCCTTATATAGTATTAAAAGTATGAAATCAAGTAGAGAGGATTTATTATTGGAAATACACCAAAGACTATTCCAACTAAGAATGCAAAAAATAGAAATAAGATTCTGCTGGATACCTGCACATCTCGGAGTGGAGGGGAATGAGGGAGCTGATCAAATAGCTAAAAGAGGGACAAGAATGGTGGACATGATTAATGTACCCATGGGTAAAGGAGAAATAAAGGCAATTGTCAAAAAACAAATCATGGAAAAATGGCAAAGCAGATGGGATAGGGATAAAAAGGGAAGGCAATACTACAAAGTACAAAAAGATGTTAAAACACAAGGGGTGAAGATGAAAAACAGAAAAGAGGAAACTGTCTTAACAAGGTTAAGTTTTGATCATACTGGGTTAAATAAAACATTGTTTTTAGTAGGCAAAAGCACATGTGAAGTATGTAAAGAATGTAATACCATAGAAAATGTGGAACATGTACTGCTACATTGTAGGAAATATAGGGAAGAGAGAATTAAGCTAAGGGAAAGAATTATTAAAATAGGAAAGGTGTGGAGCATGGAGAGTTTATTAGGGACAGTTGGTGAGGGTGTTAGAAAAATACAGAGGGCGGTGATAAGGCATTTACAGGACTGTATAAAAAGAATATAGATTAGTGAAACAAATATTACAAATATCAGGATTATATAATATTATAATATTTATTAACATTATTATTAATAGTAATATTATATGATATCGCTACTACTCACCCGAACAAAAGTAAGTAAAATGCCCATAGATACATATTCTGGTACAGTGGGTGGCGGTATGCACCTTTTAAAGTCATGGATGCAACCCGCCATTAAACCAAAAGAAGAAGAAGAAGAAGAAAATAACAACTTAACTTAACAAATTTTCACATATAGAACGGAACTGTGTGTGTGCACGCATTTTACTTCTGCACACTACACTTCCTC